>NC_092579.1:10109177-10276677 GCF_037975245.1 Apostichopus japonicus
GGTATCATGGTATGTAATGTTGTTCTTTAGAGATTAAGAAGGATCAACTTGGTCAAATGATTGTCCCGCCACTGAGATTTATATCGCTGGTAAATAGTCTGTAAGTTTGATCATTGGTGACCCCATTACGATCTTCTAGCATGGGGGGGGGGCGGGAAGGGGAGATAATATTGGTGACTTTTTAACCAAGAGATTAAGCTAGGTATCGTAATTCTCTCAGCTATTAAAGTTTTTTCTGCATTAAAGTTCATCTTGCATGAGGCCTAAATTTTTCACATAAGTTGAAATTGATAAAATTATTTGAAAACAAAAATGCCTATAACTCGAGGAGGTACATACTAGTGAGTAGAAATGTTCGCAGAATCCCAGGGGCCAATATTGTACACTTTTTTTGTAATGGTGACCATTATTGGTGATTCTAGCATATCTGACATATACTGTATCATTTTCTTTTTTACAAAAATAATCCAGAGTTTATATTGCCTTTGACTCATAAAAGAGTGACACCATTTATGCAGCATCCTTTTTTCCGAACTTTCTCAACTTTTCACCTCCCCGGATGCCTTTACATCATATACAACCCCCCCCCCCCCACCCCACCCCACCCCGTGCAAAATGGTGCTTTTGTCACTGCGTATTTTACGCGTGGTTCCGTGTTTTACCAACCCTATGGAGTATTACCTATCTCAAAATAGCAATACAATTCGAACTAAGACATTGACGAGATTATTTTCAGTAAATGAAGATTAATTAGTGATTAATTGTGGATTCTAGTCGGTTCGCATAGACGCTTTTTCATGTAAGTATCATTCACATATAAAAGGCAAGAGTTAGAAATTTTTTAACATTTACTTCATCTAAATGAAACCTATCCAAGCTAATTAACTTCGTTGTATGGAATTGTTGTATTGGAATTCATCGAGAAGAAAACATATCAAATCGTAAATGTCTGCTTAACTTTCTTCACTATGTGGGACTACTTTGATTGGGTAGAACCCCCAACACAATAAACTAGAAAACTACTAGGACCTTTGGACATTAACTCAAATTAGGGCCGGGCCATTTCTGATGGCCTATGAAGATTTTATACATGCTTTTCGCTTAAAGAAATATTCAAGAGGTAAGTTCTACCTGTCTCAATATCCTGACCGCATAATCAAACTTTCAAATTGCACTTTTTCTCTTTCTCTAAAAGCACAAACCTTTTTGACCTTTGATCAAGCTTCCAATGCATTCCCATAATAATACAACGTTTATAAGTGCCTACGTATTGACCATAGTTCAATTTCTATGCATGGCATTGACAACAAAAAGTTAATCTGGAAACGATGGCGCTCTTCAAATAGCGGGCAAATTTTTCAACCTACAAGTTAGGTTGTCAAACTAACTTTCCTGATTCCCGGCCCAAGCGGCGCCGTAAGTACGGCGAGATCGACAATTTAATTTGTAATGAAACTTTTTTTGGGTTTTCTAAATTAGTCGTTGGATCAGGCCAGCTGGAGGTACGGATCCAGTAAATTACATTGTAATCAGCCCAAAGACGGGTCCGCTGCCAGTTTATCATACTTGGAAGTTGAAGTAATGATAAAGATAAAGATGTTGTTAAAGTCCTGCTGCTGAGCTACAAATACAGTGGCAGTAGGCCAAACTTAATTAGCCTATCCTACGACTAACAGTTACTGTAAGATGTATGGTAGGCTAGTTGGCCTAACAATACATGTAACATTTAGTCCATACCTAAGCTTAACATTATGCCAGGTACGAGTATGCCTAGGGTAAGGCCTAGGTCAGGCGTTACTTCAGACACTAGTTATGTAACAATAACTTAAAGCTTCCACAGATTAGGCTTAATGTCTTTTTGTTATGAAGGTAACGGTTTTTTTATTCAAATGAAATGATAATCCCAAGTTTATGTTAGGATCTTGATTCTTCCTACCAGTAGGATGGTGACTTCGAAGTTCGCCCACTTAAGACTTAAAACACCCCAAAACTAAATCTTCTGGTATAAATCATTTGAAAATATACTTCATATGGTGGGAGAATTTTGTTATAGTACGATACACGGCCAAACTTTCTTTCCTGCAAACTGTTTTCACGTTGTTTTCCAAGAAGATTCTTCGTGATTGTGGAACTGGTATTTCTTGCTAGAGTATTGCGAATTTCGGCCACGCAACCTACAGTGTGGCGCTGGTAAAAATTGGTGGCGCTGTTGCTCTTTCAGTAATTATAACAGACTTCATAGATCTTCGTCATTTTATTGACAAATATGTAAGTAATTTCTTGCACACGGGTCATTTTGGAGAGAAAATAACTGTAGCTTCGTACTTTTTGGTGAAATTTGGCTCTTCCTGTAGGTTTTCATGGTGAAAATCGTGTATTTCTTAGGGTGCCCGAACTTCGCAGTATGGCGAACTTCGCAATACTGACTATACCACTTTCCCACAGTCGCCAAATCATCTTTTAGACACATTTGGTACATTTGTATATTGGCAGTATTCATGTATGCTAGGGCCTACAAATAGTAAGATAGACCATATAAATTAGCTAAGTATGTTCACTGGGTTGGTCATGGTAGCAAATTTTGGTTCTTAAATTTCATATTGATTTAGTGCAGTTTCATTCTTCTCATTTCTCAATTTGTTAGTCATTTTCTTTAGCTTTCACCATATATTCCCACATTCTCATTTTGCTTTTTGAGATGCAATAATCACATCTTTGCATAAATAAAGCATGCTAGGCCTAACCAAGGCCCTGGGCCAATTAATGATTGAAACAACAGTCAAACTTTAATGGAGCTAATGGCAAAGATTTTAATTGAGCATGAATAAAATAGTTTTGAGTCCGACTTAAGAAAACTGTCCCTATCAGTGGCCACTTTGACCGTGCCCTTTTCAGTTAGCCTATGCATAGTGAAACCACTCTAAAGAAACTGCAAATTATAAGCTTGTGGTCATTAATTGATAATTCCATCTATTTGGCATAAATTCCCATGGATTGCAGTCATCATTTCACATAGGCAGCAATACTCAAACATCACTGCATTTGATGGAGTAACCTAGGCTAAAATAGGTCTTAGATTCACCAGCTAATGACCCTGCCATACATATCTTTGAATAATTTTAATTCATAAACTAGTTAACAGAACAGAGTGGAGTGGAAAAAGAATGTGTTGTTGTTAATGTAAAGTTAGAGACTCCTTTTGGAAGTACCCCCTCTATTTTGTTCTAACCTGCTTGGATAGCATTTGTTAGCCTGGGAAGTTTCAATTTGATAGAAACCTACATTGAAAAGCATGATAAACATACAAACACTTTGAGAAAGATGTGGGAGGGTGGGGGATAGAGATGGGCAGTTCATCACATCTGAAATTTGTGACATGTGAATTTGTTCCAACACGGTGAAGGAGGTGAGAGCGATCATTCTAGTTAGGAAAGAAATCTTAATGGGCAGTGCAGTTTTAATTTTACTGTCCAGAGGTACATTTTGGTGACATCTCCCTACTTAGGTGAGCAGGAAATTATTTGTAATTTAAATTTGATCTACACCATTTCATTGATAAACAACAGTATATGTCAATCAAAGTTATAACATCTTGCAAATTTCAAGTGGAAGATATTCCAATACATATATATATATATGACATCAAATATTGGTTCTTCATTTGTGATGTGTGACATGTTCAAAACAGAGCTGCTACTTCCTTCTAGTGTTTACTAGCTACTCCATAATAGTCAAGTACCATAAGTTTGGATATCTGGAAGCACCCCCTCTAATCTTTTCCAAGTTAAGAAGATTATGAAAAGCCATTATGCAGGATCTACTGTTCCAGTAACTTATACCTATTGTAATAATCACCATGACAAACAACAAGTTTCTAATAGTTTTTCAAGAAGATGAGTTTGGCTTTAGCCTGTAAGACATTACAGTTGTGCTTATATGGCATTCTATCCTAGATTCAAAATAATAAATATCATTTTTTGCATATCCATATACCGGGCATCATTCAGTAATAGCAATGACATCATCAGCCAAGCTGTTGCTATATGTATGTCAATATTTGAATACTGCCCTCAGTTTGTACTTTGTCTGTTTCCCCCCTGTGGTTTACCAGGAAACTGTTTGTGGTCAACGTTTTAATTACCTGTCGATCAATATCCGAAGTTTTCCTAACAGTGACTACAAATGAATCAGGAATTAATATGAAATGACCAAAAAACTTGACAAGTGTTTATTTGAAAGAAAAAAAAAGTTTCTTCAGTATGAAAATCCTGAAACTGACTCTTAGGTTTGTTCTTCTTGTTTGTAAGGATACCTGTTCTTTATAGTATATTTACTGTAAACAAGGTTGTTATTTTTTTTGGGCACCTCAAAGATGAATAAATATGTAGTACTCAGTGTACAGTGTGTATCAGGGGACAAACTGCTGAAGATAAGCTCTAAAAAATGGAAACTATTACTTTGATTACTATATTTCTACATGTAGTAGAATGGGATTATCTGATACCTATGCTAGCTCACCTTCCCCTCTCTTCCTCCTCACCCCCAACCCCTCACCCCTTATTCCCACAATTTATGAATAACATTCTAATCTGTTGAAGAAGCTTAGCCCAGTTTGTTTAAGCGTTTGAAACTTTTGTCTTCATTTTAGCATATCTTAGAAAGTTATTATTTGTTATTGTTATACTGTAAGCTGCTTTAATCATTCCAGTCTCCCTCAGATTTAGATTGTACTGTGAGTCTCAGAAAGACAGAATGAACAATAGCAATTTGTAAGGTTGCAAGGGTGCATCCTTCCAAAGTCATCCAGATGACATTCTCATGTGAAGCCCCCACCCCCTTCTCCTCAGTTGAAAATAATTGTATATAGCCATATGTATAAGTAAATCACACGTACACACACTTAACAGATAACAACCCACTTTTAAACTCTGTTAAAAAAAACTGTTTTATCACACATACTTAATACCTGTGGGAATAATATTCTATTTAATTCTTAGAAAAAAAGGTTAATAACTTTTAATTCCACGTTTTCTTTCTCTCGATTGTGTGTGTGGATGTGTGTATTTTTTTTCTACTTAGTTTTGTTTTGTTTTTTTGTAAGTAATTTGTATTCTTTCGAGTAGTTGAGAAAGAGGCACAAGGTCATCCAGTGTGTTTACTCACTCTTTGATAGAAGTTGTTTGCTTCCACTGGTAATCAATCTCTACTTCAAACAATAACCAGTTAATGGGTCATTCACCCTCAGTCAGTCAAACCCGTCCTGTTTACTATTAAAGAGAGTCCGGTTGACTTGAATTGCTCATCCTCTCAAATTAATTGACGTCTTGGGCTTCTAAAGTTCCACCCGAAGAATTCTTCTCTGTTTCAAATGGCAGAGAAGGGAAAAAAATGAAAATTAGTTTTCATGTGTTTTTTTTTTGGGGTCGTGGATGTAAAGGTTTCGTTCTAGTTCTGTCCTCGTTTCTGAGAAGATATGTTTGTTTACTCTCTTCGTCTCCGAAGGCATGTGCAATTATGTACTCATTATAGTACCACAGAGGTTAAAGCTAGTTTCCATGTAGAATAGTTTGCTGACAATTTATCGAAGTTATTGTAGATTAGAAGATGAAACATGAATGATATGTCAGCATTTGATTTTGCATTGAGCTGTAGTGTATGTGTTACATTATAATGACCTAAGTACATTACATATAGACACTTCCAGAGTTGTAGGAGTTTGCAACATCTGAACTGGGGGGGGGGGGGTTAATTCAAGGTTCTCTGTGGCAAAACATAAATTAAAAAAATTTGTGAAAAACATGATGTAAAGGGCATTAGCATATAGTGTTCAAGTTTCCTTTTCATTGTAAAGTACCCGTAAGGGCTTATGAATAATCAGAAGTGATCGGTCGTCCACTTTATGAACAAATAGTGAGGAATTTAGCGACACTACTACCATGTGTCTGCATTAATTCAATTCAGGATATATAATTAAATATCTCTCAACTATAACTACAGATATATGTGGTGACAACCAAGTTAGTTGTCCCTAAATATTTATTCATTAACTGTTGAGTCCAATACAGACAATTTTGTGTCCCACAAATTTAAAGCTGCGTTTTAAGATGAATTTACTACAGTCTGATGGTACTAATAAACACGACCATTAGGGAAAGAAAATTGATAATTGAAAACATGATCTGTTACTCAAGTCCACCAAAGTTACACTAGGAACGATGTATTTGAGCATCAAAGTGAAATCTTTGCAAATGAAAAAGTAACATATTTCACCAAATGTTTACGTTCGATATTGATGTTTACCCTTTTAATTGTCTTATTTAAAACTGCTCTTTACATTGTTATTCATATTTTAAAATGGTAATGTCAGCTTAAAGTTAATGTTTACTATACTGTTTAATTTTTTTATTCCTATTTCTCTAATTGTTTATAATTTTATCTCTGTGTAATATACATTTGTTTTTAATTTTCTTAAAAAGAATGCCTCGACGAGAGATTATCACTTAGCTATATACCCAGTCTTTCAACCCACTTAGAAGATTGTTCTAATAATAACAATAATAACAATAACTGGCATATTTGTGTTCATGTTGGAATATTCAATTACATGTGTGTGGTCAGAATATTGCTAAGTTCCAACTTGATGGAAAATACACATTTACACAAAATGGCGAAATTAAATACAGTAATTTTTTTACCACGTTACCTGAAGGAAAACATGTTTACAAAGTTATGCCTCTGTAGAGCTGCTAACGAAAGGAAAAGTACAAGAGTTTTGCAGACTTTATCAGTTCAGAATTTTTGAATTAAGAATAAAATGGGTAAATAATTAGACATATCAAGGTTAAGTTATCACAAACAGACTAGAACAAGGAGCCCAGTTTGTTGACAACTTTAGACTTATAAAAGTAACCTTTTTCCTCTCATTTTTTTTGAAAGTTTAGTCAAGCCTTACAGAAGTGCCAGATTTAAAATGGCCACTTGTTACCTGGAAATAAAGGAAGCAGTGTTGAGATGGTGTGAATCTTTGTCAACCCGGATCACCGTTTCTGATACGCTCAATGACACCTCTGCTACGCACCTGTACCCCTGCTACGCACCTGTACCTGGTCCATATTGTTCTCGTGCATCAAGAGGAAATTGAGTTTCACAGGTGAGTGGGTGTCAAATATATGTCATCTTTGTACTTGGTTTGAAAACTGTTAGATAGATTAGTCACAAGTTGCTAGTCAGAAGAAAAAGCTCTCTTTCTGAATAAAAGATTAATGAATGGTGACAAAAAAGAAAAAGAAAGTTAAAGCAAGAGAGATAAAGAGAGGTTTAAAAATAATATTTTTGATGAGAGTTATCTGGAAGTGATTGACAAGGGATCTTTCAGAGTCAACAAGTCTTCAGAGTGTCAGGATGGTGCATTAACCTTTCAGTTCATAGTATGTATGCAAATAAATTTATTTTAGGCACAATTTAGGTCTCTAAGTTTGAAACAGTTAGACTATGTACCTTGCACAGTGAAGTCTCCCAGCTTTGAAAGTTGTTTACATAGCAACAATACTGATTAGTTGCTTAGAAATGGCACAACATACTGTGCAATACTGCCTTCTATAATATTAATTCAATAATAATCTAAGCTCCTATTAAAACACAGCTACGAGAGAAGAACTGCTGTGGTGTCGCCAAACATTTGAAAGTGCAGGGGCACATCAAAATGAGAGAAACATACATGGGGGAGGGGGTTAGCGGAGATTGAAGGTCAAGGGGAAAATCCCCTGAAACTTTATGATTTTGGAACGTCTTTGGGGTCCTACCCCCATGCCATCCCTTAGTGACACCATTGATGAATGGGTGGGGAGTGGAGAAGAAATATAGACCAAAAGTGTATTATGAGTAGGGAGAATATTGTACCTCTAATGTACAGTACTGACCAATCAAAAGTGCAAGTATTTAAGATGTGGTGTCTGGTGGGGGAGGGGATAGGGTGGGGCCTGTCAGGGGATAAATTATCTGGTATCGCATCCCAAAATGCTCTAAATGGGCAACTTGATAATACAAGTGTAGCGAACTTTGTTAATGTCCACAGAAACCATGTAGTATGTTTTCAAGAGACAAATTTCAGAAATCCTTAAATGGCTATAGATACCAAATTTGAATACTAGACTGTTCCTGGCAGAGTGGAAATGAAGAATCTGGTTGCACTTGATCAGCAATTTTAGCAAACCTGTACGGAGTATTACTATGTACAGTTGATCAAACTAAGACATGTCTCTGCCATATATATGCAGACCTCGTCTTGTGAGTCGTGCTGATGCAATTGCACCCCCATGGCATGCCTAAAATGACATTGAGAAGTGGGATTAAAATTTAAAAAAGTTTCAACAAAACAAAAAAATGGAAATAAATAATATATGTATCATTGTCATACATCAAGTCACGCCACACACCGTCCAGGTAAGGGCCTGTAACTAGAGTCATAAAAGATGTTGCAACATTGTATCATACATGTACCCTCACACAACAAATGCAAACAGCACCCTGGACTATCTAAGGGAGTGACAATTTTTAGCACACCTCCCACATCATCCCTAATTTTCTTGAGGAGTGCAATTTTCAGCCCACCTTGAACTTTTAAAAGACAAGCCCTGTAAAAAAAAAAAACTAAAAGCAGCAAGTACTACTTGATAGTTGATACATTACTTGAATTTAAAATTATTACATTTCAAAGTCATTTTCAGTTTATAGTATTGATCACATACAAAAGCATTTATAAAATGAAAATAGACTAATTGTCATAAAGATATTGAAGAATTCTGCATTGTATTGGAATTTTTGCATTGGATATAAATTTATATAAAAACGTTACCCAAATCAAAGCAAAATCTTTCTTTTTAGATAGTGAAAGTCATGGAAAAGAATGAGACAAGAGGAAAAAACCCGGTCATGGGGGGGGGGGGGGGATTTATAAATATTTGGAAAATGATGTTAACTTCTTTTTGCACATTTTACCACCTGCTAAGATGATATGCTGAATTGTGCTCGTTTTCTTATTGGACAGCCCCCTCTATAAAACCATCATCGGCCATCTTTCATTCAGCTCCTTTCCCTCAGTTTACGGTTTTGTTTATAAACATAGATTAGGATATACTGGTATTTTCAACAACCTTCTCTTTGCATTTCTATCAATGTCTACCAGTATGAGTCATAGCTATTTTTTCACTCTTTTCCTTTTTTCTTTATTTTTCCACATTTTTCTTTTTTTGGTATCTTCTCTTCACACCCCCCCCTCCCCCCCTTTTGTTTTCTTTCTTTCTTCAATTCCTTTAAAGGTATTATTTGTTGAGATCAAAACCAGTATGTACATGTTCTTTTTTTTTTCTTTGAAGGATTTGATTATTTTTCAAAACATAAGATCACTAGGTAACTCGGTAAAAAGATAAGACCCCTAAGCAATGTTAAAGGTTTTTGCTGCTTGGGGCCAACATTCTGCTTATAATAACGCCCTGGCCTCTGACAGAACCAAAGATACAAGCTTCCCCGTAGAATTAATCTCCCGTAACAACTTTCGTTTTATGTACGGAATATCGTTTCTCTCTCGTATTATTAGATCCGAAATCGAGCATAATAGTGTTGAAACTAATCTCGGTTTTGTTTAGCGTGTATACATCTGATTACCATAGCGACGGAAGACCTCCGTTCCCTCAGAACCCTCGATAACGATCTGTTACGAGATACCCCTGTAAAATTTAACCAAAAAAGGACAAAACTCCCAAAATGGCCAGATTTGTCATATATAAGCACTTTTGACTCTTTAAATCCATTCATAAAGTAAGTAAAAGACTGAATACAAATAAATGCCTCTGTTCCTCCGGCTGTCGGGTTTTAGCCGATTTTACCGTAATTTAATCCTCTATAGTGTTTGCCAATCGCTGGCAGGCATTGAGGAATACATCACATCTATTTCCACTTTTTTTTACCAGCCAAAATATCTCAATATTTATTCTTCAAATTTGATGAATACTGGCTTTAAATGCATCCCCAAGGCAGAAAGAGAGGTTGATCTGGCTACGATGGACCTCAACTGTATCATCTCTATACAATAAATATCTGTAAAAAAAAAGGTTGTATCTGACGTTATTTATTCATCCTCTCTCGGTTTGATTCGGACTGTTTCAATATTACCATTTTTGGTCATTCTTTGTAAGCGTGCGTGGCTGCCATATGTCCACTTAAGTTTTGTAAACCTTTACCATGGTAATGCATAATAAATATTCATGAGCTCTTTTCAGCATTTGGTACCCCAGGTGGGTTTGAAAGTGGTTTAACTTCTAGTTTTTGCCGTCACCATTTTTGTTTTGTTTTCTTTTTCGAAAAACTTTCAAAAGATATGACCCTGAATGACCCAAGATTTCCATCAATTCCTTCAACCCCGATATTAAAGTTCCTCACATGTACCCATGCGCTGTCCATTTTCTTTCTTGAAGAACCAAACTTTTAACAATATGACCTCAAAATGTCCCTTCACATTATTCAGTTTGTTGAGCCCTCCCATCCATCCTTGCCCCTGCCTTAAAAATGTTTCCTCTCCCTCGTGAAGAGGTCATAGGACATTTGTCACCGTGGCAACATCCAGATTTTTGTCCAATAAACTGAATTCTTTCAAGACTTCCTATCTTTGTAGGAAATAGATTTTTGTCAGTGTCCCCCTCCCCCCCACATGCCTATTTTATTATTTTACTCTTCCTTATACTTTGAAAGGAAAAGCCCACCCAACCATCATCTGTGCCTTTATATATGATAGGGAACCATCTGTTGAATGACTACATGCATGTATTATTGTAAATAGGGAAATCTGGCACCATTTGGGAGATTTCTGGGATTAAAAGTAGTGATGTCATAGTTGTCATGGTGAAGGAACGTTGAAACTGTGCCGTCTCCTAATGGATTAAGATCTTTTGTAAGCTATCTAGGGAAGCATTCATCATAAGCACCAAGCTATAACAATATAAATTTCCCATATGTCCCAAGTAACCAGCAACAGGTAGGAATAGACCTGCATTTGATGTCACAAATCCTCCCCCCCCCCCTTCTTCCATCCCACCCACATGTGTACTTGTTAAAATCCCTCATATGACTGACTTGCATATGTCACGTCACAAAATTTAGTAAAGGGCAATTTAAAATGTTCACACACAGTGTTACTTTACGAAGAGACCGTAAAATTAATATGCATTATAACAGCAATTTATAATATATGCATGCCACCATTTTGCATGTGGGGGGGAGTGGGGGGTGGGTCTCAAAATTCAGTTTCTTTTTTGAAAGGTGGGGGAGTACTCCCCTTGCACCCCTTTCCCATTTTGTAGATCAAATGTTTGATGACCAGTAATTTGCATTAGAAATAGTTGGGAACTATGGAAATGATGATGGCTGGGTTGGGTAGAGTCTGTGCACGAAAAGTTCCCCCACCGACTTGATCCACTCCCAACCCCCACTCTCACTCACACCGAAAGTGTAACCACGTGATCATGATGGGGTTACATCACCTGAGAGATATCACAAGTAACCCTTCAAAAGGAGGAGGAAGAGGAGGAGTTTGAACAGGAATGACCAGTTTTGGACATTCTATCAAATTTTGGCAGCAACACTGTTGACCTTTAACCCCAGCAAGTTCCTGCTATATATGCAGAGACATTTTGTGCCACCTGATAACCATTTCTGATTCATTTCTCCTCACCCCTATTAGCCAGTGCATGCTGCATCCAAATTGATATTTACATGACATGCCTTGGCCTGCAGATAATTTACAGTTTTCGGTGATTGCCGCCAGACATGGTGTCTCCAGCCTGACATAGTAACTGCTGGTTAATCTTCCTTCCCTTGCCTGGTAATCTAACACCTTTGGGTGGATTTACTGTAGTGGTATAATGTTGCTATGCTTCATTGCCTACTGTTTAAACACTTGAGGCAAATCAACACACTCTTGGGGAAAGGACTATCCCATTATTATCAGAGGGGTTTGCCAATATGATTAAAGGGGTTTTCCACTTAAAAAGTGTGATTCAAGTTATATATAATGTCAAAAGGTCATTTTTTTTTTAAATGCTAGTATTTCCTAGCAGAGAAAATAGCATGGGGCATAAGTTTCAAGAATGATCTACTTAAGGGGGATTAAAAAAGGGTTCTATAGCAGTGTGTCAAGGTTTGAAATACCCAATAAATGGTAAAAAAACCTGGTGAAAACAGTACTTTCTGTTAACTCTGATGAATGAGCTCAGTCTTTAGCCTGACGTAGGATTTGGTTCCTAATTTCCTAATTACATTGCAGTTTCCTGCATTACCAGGGATACTTCATCAGACATTGCATGTGGCAATATCAGGTCACTGAACATGAGCCAGGGGTTCTGAGTTGGAGGGGCACTAACAACTAATGTAAGGAGGGGAATGGTGATACACACCTGACGTTGATCACACAGTCACAGTCTCGATGCAAGGGGACTGGGGTTGAGAGGGTACCAGTGAGTTTGGTTGTTTTCGTGCCCAGGTTCTTTCTCTGGGTGACATTTCTTAAAACTTAAGAGGGGGGGGGGGGGCATTCGTGTCTTGTAAACTTGTGAATATTTTGTATACTTGATGGTTGCACAGATTCTGGGTGGGAGACAGCCCCCCACTCCCACCCCCTTGTGCTCCAGTCTGGCTGTGGGCCTGACCAAAATGCTACATGAATAATGGGCAATTTGCTACAGGTGAAGCCGTTCCTGTACAAAGGAACCATAAATTATTTGTAATTTTAATCAGAACCTTCAAACCAATTCAGTTGCAGAAAGTTTGGACACTTTTTAATTCCTTGATTATCCTGAGGTAAATGTAATGCCCCTCCCCCCCCCAAAAAAAACCTAGACTTTCTCTCAGGCTTGTTTCTATGGCAGCCTTCCTTTTAAAAGTTTTCGGAGCCAGTAAAACAGCAACAGTAAATTAACACTCTGTATTTATGTCTTTCTTACACAGTTTTCAATTATTTTCCAATGGGATGACAGATTAGCACTATACAGGGCAGAATAAGCAGTAACACAAGTTTTATTTAAAAACTATTTATATATTTACATCTATATCAAAACCTCATCAATTTACAATACATTGGAAGTCCTCCTTTAATGTTCATTTGGGGACAATTTCTATGCATCATGGGCATTAGAGAGGTTCACAGCCCCTATTAACAAAATGTTATGCCATGCAAAAATGGTTAGTGAGATTTTAGATTCAAGGCTACTCATATTACAACCCCTGTGTTCACCTCTTTAACAATTTGTTGTAAATTTGTCATGTTCAGCATCTATGGTTTTTTTTCTTCCTGTTCTGAGTCTTTGGTGTGAAGTAGAGCCAATGGTATGCACATGCCACACAACTGGGTATTTCTGCGCCACATGCCTCTGGCACCCTGCCATTTTGAGTTTGGTAACTTTAGGTGTCATCATAAATGCCATAAAACATCACTAATTCCTTTTAAATGAATAGCCATCTGTGTAACCAGTGAGACTCCTCCTGGGTCACTCACATTTTCTACTACTACTATTAGGGCAGTTAGAGCTATGGTGATGAATCCCTATCACACGCTCCTGTAAGTACACCTGTAAGTACTGCACTTCTCTCATATTAGTTGAGAAAAGTGGTTTAGTATTGACAGGATGTATGTAGCATATTGTCACTTTGCATCATTTTTTTTGGGTAAAAAAAAACAAGGCCCCCCATGAATGAAGTTGGAGTAATTCTACCATGGGGGAGTGTAATATCACTAACTGCTATGCTGTAACTGCTGGAATAATCTCCACATCATATAAGCTGGGTATGCAGGAGAAAGTTTCGGATATGTGGTACAAACTTCAAATTTTGCTAGTTTAGCATTCGCTTGATTCGACGAAGCGGTGATTGGCAGCGAAGTGACATAGAGTTCCAGAAATTATATAATAATAAACTAGACATATAGGACTATCACCCAAAATAAATTGGAACTTTAGCTAAATATTCCCCTTCTATAAAAAGGGGTTGTTTTTTTTTACCCCAACTACCCCCTTCTTTTTTTTTACCCCAACTGAGATACATAAATTATGTTGTATTCCCAGGGATTATGGGGTACTGGGGCTAAAGGACATTGTAGAAGTAGAGATGGCCAGATGTGTTCGTGGAACAGAGGGAGAGGTGGGGGGAGGGGGAACTGAGGGATACGTAGTTAAGGTATACATACAGATGGATGGGTAAGGAACTGGGTGACACAGTAGGAACCAGGGGATGAGGATAGGGACTGGATATCCTGTGATTGAATGAAACAAAATGGGTACTGAGGGCATTACAGACTGGACAGGAGTCACAGGAGAGTAGGAATTTAGGGTGTCCAGAGTGTGCACAGTTGGGGAGTAGAAGGGAGGGAAGAAGAATACTGGAGGGAGAAGGGTGGACCTATATGATGGGAAAGGGGGAGTGTAGGAATTAAGGGTGTCCAGAGTGTGCACATGCAGTTGGGGAGTAGAAGGGTGGGAAGAAGAATACTGGAGGGAGAAGGGTGGACCTTTAGGAGAGGATAGGAGGAGAGTAGGAATTTAGGGTGTCCAGAGTGTGCACATGCAGTTGGGGAGTAGAAGGGTGGGAAGAAGAATACTGGAGGGAGAAGAGTGGACCTTTAGGAGAGGATAGGGGGAGAGTAGGAATTTAGGGTGTCCAGAGTGAGCACAGTTGGGAGTAGAGGGGTGGGAAGAAGAACACTGGACGGAGAAGGGTGGAACTATAGGAGAGGCAAGGGAGGTTAGTAGCCAGGAATGAAGAGAGGTAAAGAATGAAAATGTTTGCATAGAGAGCTATAATCAGTGGCAAATTATCTGGAATAATTGATTAAGATGAGCTAGATATTTACGTGAGTGCCATTGTGCCCACAGTCATATTTGAGGTTTAATTAGAGTTCAACTATCCACTTTTACAAGTCCTACATAAATAACACCATTGCTGCTTCCACCTATCAACCAAAGACATTTAATTTCACCAATATTTCCTGGTCAAGTTTTATTACCCAGTGTTTGGTCATATTTCTTTCAACTGCTGAAAATTTAGTGGCAAAATTTGTCAGGAGAGCTCGTCTCCTCCTACAGCTTGAAAAAGAGAAAAGAAAAAGAATAAAACTTGTCAGTTAAGAAAGTTTAAAGTCTTTAACCGTTTGTGTCAATGTTATCATCAGCACTTCAAATGAATTTTTACTACTAAATTTATGTTCCTATGTGGGATCTTCAGTGACTGCCCCTGGTTGTCACTGAGGGTTTTGGTCTAAATCCTCCCCAAGTTTTAGGTCAGAAACCTCAAAACCCCACTCTTAAAAAGAGGAAATGATTGCTGAATGATGGACTTAAAAAATTTATCTCTTTATGGTTAATGAAAATTTGGTAATATTTGATCTGGAATTCTTTCCAATGATTTATTTTCATGTCCTGAGGGCGTAGTATACTCCAACCTTGAATGACCACAAGGATTCATTGAGAGCACAAAAAAAAAATAAAAAATTGAGTGGAATTTTCATGACCTATACAAATTTGTAGTCATAACTGAACGTGTTGCAAAATTTGTAGGACCAGAATATATATTAATTTCTAATTAATTTTTACTGGACTGGCAAATACTGGAGGTCACCCGCGTTGCTGTCAATTGTTTCTCAAATTTGTTTACGTTCACGGTTTAACTCCTGATAAGGCTGTCCTACATATGCAGTATCTACAACATGATCATTCTGAATCTGAAGCAGAAAAGTGGGCCAGAAGAAATTAAAGGTGTTCACACTGTTCAGTAATGACCCAAAATATGCTAGAAATTCAGAAAATGGTCACCAATGGCCAAATTCTAACATTTGATTTCCATTTTATTGCCACTTTTTAATAAACAAAGTTTTATCCACAATGAGATATATTTAACCATACCTTGGTTTTTGTGTGTTGTGTACTGTATGTGTTTCTCTTGGTCCTGTTTACATTCGGGGAGTGTGCTCTCTCGTCAAGCCCACCAGGGTTTATTAGCACACTTCCCTTTATCACGGCATGCTAACTTGTTACCCTGATGTTCTGTAAACTGATTGTTTTTTGTTTACTTGTATGTTGTTGTGAAAAGAAACAATAAATGAAATAAAATTGTTGATTTTTAACATTCCTGAATGTCTGTGAAAGAGAAAAGGAATCAGAACTTCTAGTAAAGTACTCTTAGAAAACTTTTAGCAAAATTTAGCAGGCTCAAATTTGGGGCAAGTTAGGAATTGTTGTTTTAAGGTACGGCTGGTTCAAATCTCCAATAAATTAATTTCTGTCCTCAGATTTCAAAATTTGTCTTGATATTCATAATTACTGTCCTAAACACAGACACACCAGTTGCATACAGTAATTTGCTGCACAATAATATTTTTGTATTAAATACTGATTTTTAATCAATTTCAACTCCTGCTCAAGCTATAAATGATTTATTCATTACAAATATTTTATTTTTAAGTTATGATAGAATGTATGTATGTTTTATATAAAATATTCACTTTGCTACAACATTCTGTAAAATTATGCAATTTTATTTTAAGGATACTATAGACAACCACATTATTTACAAAAATTTGTAGAAAATGTCAAAAGAATGTGTTAAATACTATTTATGCTCATTCTGTATGTATTTGTTTTTCCTAATGTCATTTGTGAATGTTTAATGCAGAAATTGGTTATTAAAATTTGTGTCTATGTACAGGTTAAAATAGAAAAAGAAAATTTATGCATGTTTTGCCTTATACTGTTTAGACTGCAGAACTTTGAGGTTATTCACCTCTAGGGTTCTGATAGAGAGAGACAGACTCCCGGGCTGATAAAGATCACAGGTAGGTAACACCTTACCTGAACTGTCATGAACATTTCCTGGACAGTCTACTGTATATAAACTATTGTCTTTGACACTAGTTGTGAAACCAGGTAGATAATATTCAAAAAACTTTCACAAGAATTTGTTCATGTGAAGAACTAGATGTTTATCAGTTTTAATCCTCTTACAGGTGTTCAAGAGGCAGTTTCATTGTGAGAAAGAGATGACCATGTGAACACACCTGGATGTTTCTAAGAATAATTAAGAGGCAGGATGTTGGTAGAGAAGGTGATGAAGGAACCTCAAGAAAGGAAGTCACACCTCTATGAGAAACAGGTAAAACCATAAACTTAACTTGGACACGAATCCAACCGTCATCATTGGCCAATTAGACAGAGTTATAGGCCGTGAACAACTTCCCGAAAACAGCTAAGATAAATCTTACTCCACATGGGAAATATCACAAGTTTATTGTTCCTTCAAAGAGGAAGCTGAAGACTTGAGTAAGTCTAAATATGTGACATCATCAAGCCGCATGGGAAATGGACTTTGCAAATGCTGAATCTAAGTTACTGAAGCTCCTCACAAGACTTAATTATGGCATGGTTTTCAGCATCTACCTTGAAAATATGTAGAAAAAAACAAAAGAAAAATGGAAGGTTTCAGATCCTTATCACAGATTTACAAAATGCCAGTCCCCAGACAAAAAATTTTAAACTAGGATGTTTCACCCAAACTGATAAGTTATTACTTAGCTGTTTGAGGGAAATGTTTATTTAAAAGAACTCTGTAATACATCACGGTGATAGATGAACCTGTGTCACCTTTATAAGGAAAGTATTAGCATTGTTACACTTCATGGTCAATTTTGCTCCTCACCCACAGATTTACGGACAGTTGCCCCTAAATGTTAAAGTTAATCCATTGGTTCATAAAATCTAGGAACTTGGTCAAAACGTGTGTTTCAAATTTCATATATGGGCAACACAAACCAATTGGATGACATTCAACTCCATTTATCCCATGAAAAGTTTGTAATGCATTGTAAACAATTTATTTTAGGCCATTCATTTAAAGTCCCATGTTTTTAGTATTGACATTTTGTGTTGAATCTGAGCAACAGATCCAACAGGGTCTGTGCATTACTAGTCCAGCCACTTATCTGGACAGGCCTCGGATGTTTAAAGGGTCATCTTTAAAAAATTAGGATTGTAGCAGTCCAATGTGTGCAGAGTGTTTTTTGACAGTCTACAGAATATCGAGTATAATTTTGTGCATAACGTCATCCTGTTAACTATCTATTGTTACAATTATTACAAACCAGCAAAGTACAGTTCCCAATTTGACCAATTTTGCCTTGTCTTTCACTCTCACTTTTTCCTCTCCATCGTAAAAGAGATAAGTAATAATGCACAGAATTCTTCAATTGCAACAATTGCTGCTGCCCCCCCCCCCCCCATCTCTACCTTCCCTGATCTACTACTCCCCCTTGAACACAAACGTTCTGCCTATTTACAAGTACATAGCAGTTTTGTCAGTTAGGTCCTGACTGAATCCTGCAGTACAGAGGTTTGCTGACATGAAAGTTAAAATAAGTTCAAGTCTCTTCCAAGTCTACAGAAATTTTATCATTTCCCCGATGGATTTAGTTTTGCCTTTCTGTGCAAAAAATATTTCCAGAGATGTTTGACAAAAAAAAAATTCATTGATCAGTTAAAACAAAAAACTGAAAAATCAAAAGGAGGATAAATTCTCAAGTGACAATCATAAATGCATCATGCATGTTCATTGTTGGAAAGCCCTCTGCTCTAGCTAGTAGTTCTGAACAACTTTGACCTAGTGACCTCATGATTTACCTCATGAATAATTCATCAGTCTGTCAAATCAATCTGACACTGTTTCATATCTTTATTGTAGGCAAGTGCAACTAAGTACCTAGTAGGAAAAAGAAAGGTCTACAGCTGATTATCAGCTCAGTCCCCAGAGTCACGTCTGTAAAAACATGACCTGACCCACAAATGGCATAAAAACCTTATAAGGAGGAGGAGGCGAGATTGTGACAAAGTTGTGTGGGGGCCAAATGGCTCATTTAATCCACTTCAACACATTAATGTTACTAAACAGAAGAGGGCTGCAAATGACACCATTAGTTACCAGTCTATGGCGGTATGTGTCATTCTACAATAGCGTCAGGGAGACTGAGATTTGCCAAGCTCCAGGAACAAACAAATATTGTAAGCTAATGGACCGTAGAAGTTGGTGGCGGTTCCCAGCTTTGATGTGCTTCACAGTTCACACCTCTGTATGGCAGTTTGAGTGTCCATATCGTTCATTGCATGCTAAACTTGGCAGGTTATTTATATATATATGTATATATATAGTTTTGTATTAAATATTATAGCAAAATTTCTGTACAATTTGAGGGATATTGTTTAAAGAATGTATCTTCAATGAACCCCTATAACTGTATAAACATCCCTGATAAAAAATGTTGACAAGTTGCCAAAAATACGATGATTTGGTGTTTTCCATTTGGAAAATAGAGGGTGTCCTTCAGGGGAAGTGAACATTTTCTGTTTATTCATCATGCATCCTTGAGACCTTGATTGTATCACCAGACCTGTTTCGATTGGTGGCGTGTTTCAGTATAAGTGGGCGGTGGGTGAAGGAGGGAGGTGGGAGCTGGGGATAATTTCCAGTAATGGTTTTTCCATCCCCCTTATTCCACTCATACACAGTACAGTGTGTATGTGTAAGCCTAGGATATGTGCCCAGGTGCAAAGTTAGAGAAATACTGTATGCCACACTCACTCCTCACCCCTTCATTGCACCCTCCCCCCCCCCCCCAAAAAAAAATTCTTCCACCTGTATCCTTAACCTCTCCATTAAAAGCATCATCTCACTCTAGGAGCTCCAGAAAGAGCACAAGGAACAAGGTTGTGTAGAACCCAAGAAGACATTCTCAGTGCATTCACTTTATACTATGCAACTACTAAGGTTTGGGGGGGGGCAGGAGGGGGGTGAGACATAAACCTCAGTTCCACCTACATTGAGCAATGTGCAGGGTAGGCCAGTGGGATGCTCAAGCTTAGGTGTCTGAATACCTGACGAGTGTTGTAAAGATTGTGACATGTTTTTATATTTTTTAGGGGGGGGGGGTATTTTGGGGGAGGCTTTTTATGTAGAGGGAGGTGGTGCAGGGTGTGGCTGGATTGAACTCTTAAAACTGGGCAGATTTGTCCCTCTGATCGCCTACAGGTCTTGTGGGTGTGCAGTATCTTTCAATTTTGCACTTAAATTTCTCCCCAACTAGCCCATCCCCTCCCCACCTCCTCCCCCACACCTCCCCAAATTCCTTCAATATAAGCATACATGTGTCAAGTCTCATTCTTCTTACCTCTCTGTAAGATATATGCTGATCAACTTTATGACTTTATTACCCTGAACCTGCATCTGGTCAGCAGACTCTGGAAAACATAGTAATGTGAGACTGGGTGATTTCCAGTTCCTGTCACATAATTAAATCTCTCAAGTCCTGAAACTTTGGCCATATTTTCTCGGAAGCTACTCGTGTTTTATGACCGAGTTTTAATGGGCTCTCTTTCAATGCAATCCAACTGTTCGGTAGTTCTTTCAGTTTGTTTTCTTTTCTTTTCTTTCTTTTACTTTTATTCCTTTTTGCATTATTTTCGTTTTAAAAAGTCTGACAAAATAGAAAGCACTTGTGAAGTTCTGTGATTTGGTAGCTTTCATAGAGTCAACACGAGTGAATTGTTAAAAGTATCTTCCTTGGAGAACGCACAGATGAGTCAGACTTGTATCTACTTTTTGTATGACTTTTAATTGTCCACCAGTTCCTGTTTGGAGGGTTAACAATGATCTTTGTTCTTTTCTTTTTTATGTCATTGTGTCTCCTTCCCAAAAGGAGGTTCGGTTACCTGGGGGAAGAGTTGTATTGTGCAATAGTTATATCTTTAATGGCCTCCATTGTTCCTGCCTGCCCTTTTGTAGTATGTGGTCAGCACCGGTCGTGGATGGATGGTTTCGAGGAAGGCCACTGATCCCTGGTAGGAATTCTTCGGTAGTCAACAGGTTGACATGGTTATAGCAAGATACCCTTTTTTCTAGAAAAAAAAAAAAAAAAAAAAAAACATACATGCAGGGGGAGTGGGGGGGGGGGGGAATATAGTCAGTATACAATACATAACTAATTTACAATTCAAAAAGCTTAATTCTAGTTGAACATTAAATGTTCAAGTATCTGAATAAGAGGCCAATAGACTGAGTTTGATTTTTGTGGTTTTATTTGAGAGACAGGGGAGGAGAAGGGGGGACGCACAAATGTTGGCTACTGTCAGTCCTGGGAAGGGACGTAAGGGGGAGGGATGTCTCCTTCCCTTTGAGAATTTTTTTTATCTAGGTAAGAGGGCTTAGATATACAATGGTGATATCATTTGCATCCTTAGCTACATTTGTGTATTACAATCTTTCATTTTTTTAGCATGAACCATTAAATTTATTTAAAGCCAATTGAAAGGAAGTTTGAATAAATGTATGAGGGTACCATGTACAGCCCTCCTCACCCCCCCCCCTCCCAACCTTAACCATCAGAAATGTTGGGAATGAAGAGGAGAGGTGCGGTACCTGTAAGTACAGACCTGTGCAGCAATATGAAAGGAATAGCAGAAAAGGATTAAAATTCAATCTAAAGTGTAATAGTCATTACCGACTCTGTGATCCACGTGCCAACTTTGCAACTCCCGGTCCCCCTTACAATTTTGCAAGGTTGGTAAGAGTAACTGCAAAGTATACCCTGTCAGGAAACCAAAAATGCGATCAAATAGGATGAATGAGTAAAAAGATGGTAAATGCAATAAAGATAGGGGTGGGGAGAGTAGAGAGGATTAAAGGAGAATGTTCTTTAATTACCTTTAACTAATAAAGAAACCACAACAGATCTATACAAGACAAATAGTATGTACAGAAGAATAGAAGTGAAATGAAATAGTTGCCCATAAGGGTAGCATTTTGACAAAAGTAAAACCAGGTTTTATCACCTACATGAAAATCTGTGCATAATTGTCTACAACAATAGCACTCAGAAGTACAATGGACAGTACAATGAAAGAGGAAAGTGATTTGACCTGTTTAACAATAGCCATCCTCTTGTAGGGAACCCTGTTATGTGTCTCCCGAAAACTTAAAGCAGCCTGTGGAATATATTTTGCCATGTGTTATTTGAAAACTAAACTTACATGTAGCTGGCATACAGTCCAAACATAAAGTATACATACAGTATATGTCTATACATATATTGTTGACTACTATTTCAAATAGTGAAAAAAATATTTAACAATATAGAACATATTCAATTTGGTTATTAAATAATTATAATGATAATGATAGTGGTGACAGTGATGGTGATGATGATGATAATGATAATGGTGGAGATGATGATGATGATGATGATGATGATGATGATGATGATGATGATGATGATGATGATGATGATGATGATGATGATGATGATGATGATGATGATGATGATGATGATGATGATGATGATGATGATGATGATGATGATGATGATGATGGTGGTGATGAAGGTGATGATGATTGTAATGATGGTGGTGGTGATGGTGGCCATGACGGTGATGATGGTGGTGATGATGATGGTGGTGATGATGATGGTGGTGGTGGTGATGATGATAATGATAATAATAACATTACAGTTGATTTATATAGCACCAAATCAGAAACAAGAAGTTGCTGCTCTAGCATTTACAAATATAATAGGATACAGAATTTGGATCACAAAATCTGAAGAATTGAATGGAATTGGTCATTAAACAGTTAATTTCTTTTCGTTAATTTTGGGAAAATTGCGGTAGTTGATTGCTGCCTACATGTTGCAGTCTTCGGGGACCCCCGAGACATGATTAAGAAGTGGGGACTGTGAGGGACATATGGGCTGGAATCAGATCAATTTTGTTCAATGTTGCTGAAATTGTCACTACTTGTGGCACCATTATAATTAGTAAATGAAAATCATGCTGTCAAACTTGGTATATTCTGGAAATGTAACTTGAGCTATTGCTTTAAGAATCAGTAACCACAGAATGATGTATGATGTAACGGTTCTGTGGTGATAGAGTTTAGTCAAACCAACAATTTTCTAACAAAAAGACCCCAAAAAATACAAATAGGGGAGACAGAAAACAAAACAAAAAGACAAGAGGAAAAGGAACAAAAGAGACCATATAATAGCCCTAGAGAAACCACAAGTTGTATTGTTATTTTGCAATTGTTTGATAACAATAGTCTGAAGGGGTACAAGGGGGATGTTAGTACTAGTTCAGTTTAGTCCATAACAATTGCACACCTATATAAACATTGTACTTTACTGTGTTCATGAAATCCCCCCAATAGGGCAATACTCTCTCAGTTACTGGATGGTCTATCCTCTTGGTTTTGATTATTACTGTTCTTTTCTTTTCTGCTATTTGTTTATGTTTTCTTACCCTTTCCTTCTGTTAGCCAGAGGTGCATAGAGAAACACAGGAAGTATGTGTAGTTATAGTAATCTTACATACATAGCTAATCATAGGTATAAAATGTTGAACTCATTTCAGCCTGGCTGAAGGAACAGAGATTACTTGCAAGTTTAGCAGTAATGCTAGAACTGTTTGCAAGAAGCTCTTCCTGCCCTCCTCCAGCCCCATGAAGGGTCTATGCAATTTACACCAACAATTATTCTTCAATCTGGTTAGGTCAGAGTCTGAAACTTTGTGTTGAGATGAAAAAGTTCAGCAAGAACATCTGTCAAGCCATCATGCAATATTTCAAACCCAATCTTACAGCCTACATTTTTTTTTTCCCTTTAAAGAAAATAATTATACAGTAATACATGTGTGCAAATTGCAAGTTTGTTGAAGAGAAATTGAATTCATATCCATATATGCATTATTTCTGCTTTAGTAATCTCCAATGATTAATGCAGTTGCAACTAAATGTTATGCAACAGTTTTACAAATTTACCATAATGTTGCATCATCTTCCAACACAAAGGTCATTGTCCCTTTTACATCCCCTATCCACTTTATTAGCACACCCCTCTTCACATTCATTTCCATCCAGTTCTTCTCTAGCTCCCTCTTTCCTCACCCCTCTCCCTGCATGCCTCCCTCCCCTTTCCCACCCCACCTCCCATTTTCTGTTAGGTCAGAAAACAGTATTATTAAAATGAGGTCAACTGTACTATGTGGAAAAGTAAACAAATTTTATTTTCGTCATGACTCCTCAATGCAATGATTGGATTATAAACACTCTCTACTCTTTTATTCAGACTTTTTTATCCACATCCTTTGGAGACATTTTCAAATAGCCCTTAGCAGATCTGGTCCTATATTATGTCTGACAGATTTATGAACATTTCAAAGATGGTTTCATCCAGTAGTAAAAAAGAAAATAAAGAGAAAACCAAGGCAATCTTAAAAATAGTTTGTGTAATATAAATATATATTTATGGCACATTTACATATTTAGTGTACAAACATACATGTATTCTACCAGCTCAGGAGGAATGTGTGTCATAAACTTGTCCAGTTTGCCATATAAGGTGTTGTTGATAAACCAATATTTAGGGAGTGGCCTATCACACTTCTCTCTTATTCGATCCAAAGACTTTAAAGCGTGTCCTATTCACAACGAATAGAGGGATAATGTAACCCGAAGCTAAGATTTAGCAAAATGTGACTTTCTTGCACTATTGATACCGGAAACTTACACCTTGAAATTAAACTTGACCCGTAAAAGTCAACGACGATGTTTTTTCTTGAATGACTCACTTCCAGTCTTTTTCTAGACCTACATAGTTTTTTTTTTTTAATTCTTTTTTTTTATCCCTTATTCTTCTGCTTTTATCCAGGGGGGTGAGACTCCATTGCAGATCAAATACAATAGTCAATGTTTACTTTCAAAACTCTGGGCCTTTGCAATCCATTCTTTCCTCTCCTTTTTTTTTTATATTCCGTTTTAACAATGGGCTCCAAAAAAAGAAAAAAAATATATTGAAAAGAATTTTCCGTCTTTTGTCATTCAGATTTCCTTAAGCTCCTCCAGCTGCCTCGGAGGGAGTTTTTAACTTGAGGCTCGAAACGCTCATCTGTATTATTATTATTTTGCACCGTGGCGCGCATGTGTAAATATGGTGCAGGGGGTGCACCAGCCACCCCAGTCGCTTTGCGGTGTGCCGCGTCGTCTACATCGGGTGATTCACGTGTAGGCGAGGGTTTTGTATCCGAAAGATTTCCACAAAAGAAAACTTTTTGATTTGTAAAGGAAAGAATAAGCAGGAAAGGCGATGTGTTTAAGTTTGCTGGTGATCTTTATCGTCGGTAACTCCTAAGTTTGAGTCATTGATGACCACAAGTTTATCTTGTTTGCTTTAGTGGTTCGTATTTTAATACCAGATACCAATTGATAAGTATTGCAGGAAGTACTCCTCTTAGTTGCTATGGGTAACCAGGTTGTGAAAATTGAAACACAGGTTGTTCCCAAATATGCTAAAAAAAGTTAGGAAAATGGTCACAGAATTGAAAAGGGCATTTAACAGTATTAAAGCCGGCTACAGGTCAAGTTTTAATAGTGAATATTTTGGTCCTTTTGTCAGTAATAATTAAATATTTATGTCAGTAAATTTATCAAGAACTGTAAAAAGTGCAGCCTCTTATTTTTAACCATGTATAAAATGGTTTGTTTTCAGGTAGAGTTTGGAGGCTGCAAGTCTGTTAATTTAATGCTACCACAGTTTCCCAACAATTTTCCTTCTCATTTTGGTTGGTTAATGAAAGGGAATGTTGATTGGGTATTAAAGACATCATTGGAAGGATAAATCTGTGATCTATGATCTGTATCATACTTGCTTTTCTTGAGTAAGATTACACAGGTCTATTTGTGAATAAGGAAAGCTATTAAGGACTTAACTTGTGTTCTACAATATCAGATCCTCTTAACTAGTTTATGCAAGATTTTTTTTGACATTCAAACATCCGATTATATATAAATTATTATTTCTATTTGAACATCATGAAGATTTTCCTGTGCACTTTTAAGGTTGTAAAATATAGGGAAAATTTTAGATGCAGTCGAGTCCAGCTTTCCTTTTCCTTATTCAGTGGCGGCACCAGCGTAGGCAATCTTGGCGGGGTGACAACTAGAGGACAAGGAATAATGTCGGGCAGGGGGTTCCTCTCCCCTTTGGGAATTTTTCTACGAGTGGAAATGACTCAAAATGGTGCTATCATTGGACAATTTTTCACATCTAACATTCCTAAAATGTTGCAATTTTGTGGCGAGGAAGAATTTGTTTTGAAAGTTTGACAAACTCAGCTCAGTGCCTTTGTGCCAATAAAAAATATTTGAGCACTTTACTTTGGTAGGCATTGGAAGCTGTTTCTAATACAAACTATGGACCTAGCTCTTTATAGTTTGGATAAGTACCAGATCTGGTTCGGCGGAGGGGAGCAACTGGGAGGTGAGGGCAATTTGTAGCGCTGCCACTGCCAATTTCTAATAGGTTTTATTATAGCACTATAGCTGGTATTGAGAGTGCATATTAATATTTAGAGAACAGTTAAATGATGTTAGGACTAATTTATTAATACATTAAAGTGTGAGATGTGAGGGGAGGGTGTTGACTGCTGAAGTACCCATTGCATCCACCTCCCACCCCCCCCCCTCCTCTCCCTCTTCAGTGGATATATATGGTCACATTAATATGTGATCTCTAAAAATTTCTGGTAGGACTGATTCATCTATTTCATAAAATAACCATCTTAAATATGACGATAATTTCTGAATATGAATTGCATGTAGCCGTAACACTGTATTGTTAACTACTAGGGAGCGAATCGTAATAAGAAACACTGCATTTGCATTACAAATACTGTCGTGGAAGCCTCAAGGGATGGTAATTCAAGAATAGAGAAGTTCTTGTGTGATACTGTTAACTCTTATGATGACACTCACCGTCAGCCGGTACGTTTAATTCCCTATTTGTTTCGTAATAATAGTTGTTGTCCCCATGGCTTGGATTAATTAAAGGGATTGAGGATCACTGATGCCTTTAATACAGTGATATCTAACAAGAATAAACAAGGGTCTGATGGGTGTAACACAGAAAGAAATTGCCCAAACCTGAACAGAAATGAAAGGAATACTGTCTTCAGATTCTTGAGATATGTAATCATTATTTTTTCTCCAAAATGTTGTTTTGCATTTCTTACATTCCTCATTAGGGTTATCACTTTCACAGTTTCACTATAAAAATATTAGACCAGCTATTGGGATTGCTTTATTACATTTTTAACATACTATAAATATATTTGATACCAGGCCTGGTTGACATCAAAGTCTCATCGCAAGACAGGTAGGTCTTTTGCTTGAATAATCAAGATTTGCATCAAGTATGAGGCGATTTTTTTTTACAATTTTGACATTTTCTGATCGGCTTTTTATATGGGATCAATTCTAACATGAAAAATTATCCTAGTAAAGATTTTGTGTTAATTAGGAGAATGGAAGGAGACAAAAATTATCCACTAAATTAGTATTTTCTATGAAAACTAAGGGTAGAAAGAGTGTTTAATTTGTATGAGAAATGAGAGATTTTGCCAAAATGTCTTGCAGTTTCACTTGCAATAGTGTGAAATTCCCATCTCCAATGTATCTATTACTACTTTTATCCTTATATGAAGGGAACCAAAACTTATATTATTACTTTATTTTTAGCATTGGCTGGCAATTTTTTACTTTACCAATCTTGTTGCTGAGTTTTTACTCAACAAAACAATATTGATCATGAACCAACATACCTTCCTAGATTTTTGCACCAACATGAAGGTTAAAAGACCAAATAAATTAATGATTCCAATTTCCCTTTCCATAATATGATTTATCACACTTTCATACTTAATTGGGGTTAATATACTCCCTTGCAATCCAACCTAGCTTTAATCATCCAAATTTAACAAGCCCTCTTCACTTTTTGTCCTATTTTTTTTTGGTGTTACTGATTCTGGATCCTGAAACCAACAGCCCTCTGGGATAATCCACAGTGCCATTGTGATCGTGGGCTTTGAAGTGAGCGCGGAACCTATAAATCTATTGTGATTTCAGGTTTTGTTTTTTTGCCCAGTTGGATCGGGGTATTAACACTTCCTTTTTTGAAGAAAGAGGAGATTAAGGGCTGTTCAAATCAGATTTATGGCAAAAAGTCAGTTGTTTCATTTACCAACTCTGTATTTCTGTAGGCCTTGCTAAGAGAGCTATTCCTCCCTTGCATGTTCTTTATATTGAATGGTCATTCAATTGCCCCCAACACCTCCTAAAAGAATCTGTACGGTATACAAGTACAAGGGAATGTAGAGAATGAGCATGCATGGCTTCAATGCTGCTTTTATATATGTCTGTGAGGAAAAGGTTTATTGAATTTTACTCTTTACAATATTTGCAACTGTTTCTGTTTATTCAAGATCAGTAGAAGTGCATGCCCATGTTTATGGGTAATCAAATTGCTAGAGATTTTCAAAAACTGCTATCCAGCGTTCAAGGAACTGATCGCCTAATTTATTTCTAGACATGGAGGGATTGTCAAATGAGAATTTATGTTAAGAAATGCTTTGAGGGTGCAGGCATTAACAGTATACTCTTATATACAATATAATATATACAATACACTACCATTGGGCTTGTACAAGATGAGCTCTAAGGTACAGTAGCCTTGAAAAATTGAATTCAACATTTTTTTAAGGAACAAAGCATTTTCTTTTTGTGTGTGTTTGTTCAACTATGACATCACACTTGTTTGGGTGCAAAAGGTTAACTGAGTCAAAAGAAACTCTCTGGAAAAGAGTAGACAGGAATTGAATGAAAATTTCACGAGAATGGTTGGCGTACGTATATACTGCTCTGTTACTGTACTTGTCAAAAAACAAAATTTATCTGTGAACTATTCTATTAAATAATCAAGCACAAAGTAATGGTTATGGGCAATATGAGACTACCATTTGGAAATTCTAGGCCTGTTCTCGTTTGTATACTGTACCAAGCAACCAAAACTTCTACAAATTATTAGAGCAGTTATTGTGGTTATATCTTCACATTTCTGGAAAACTGTAAAAAAATGTAGCACATGTATACATATTGATCTGTAATTTAATGTCGCAGATTATTTTACAAACTTGAACAAATCAGCTCAAATGGTGAGGTATGTACAGTGTGAGGATGACTCAAGTGTGCCACTACATCTATAAACGAGTTTCCTGTCCTACTTAATCAGATTTAGACCCCACCAAGTCACTTTCACTTTGCACTCCCCCTCTTTGGATAACCTCTATCAACCGTCTTTTGCGCTCCCGGGGTGTTTTACGAGACTTGCCTCTGATTGGTTTAATATTTACTCTTGTCTGATATCTCCTTCATCAGTTCCTCTGCTGCTTTAGTTAACTTCATCATCAGTCCTTTACTCTTGATGGCTTTTACATCTGCTCGTCACGGTTCTTCCTGCTGCTGAAGAGCGATGTGTCAATCTGAAAGCTCGCCCTCGTAACACAGCTGTTATCTTTGACTTTGTGACTACAATTTGGTGGTGCCACACTCACATGCCACCCACCCCCCCTGCCCTCCTACCCCCATGGGAGGAAAGATTTTACCTGAAAACGTAATCTGTAATACTTCAGAGTTTATACCATTAAAATCACACTAGGAATGATGGAATCAGAGTAGTAAATATGATGAGCATGATTTAAATTTAATGAACATGATGTTAAAGGTGTTATCAAACAGAAACCTAGACTTTGTATAGATGTGTTTTAATGTCAAGACAAGGGGGCTCGTTTCCCAGGTTTTCTTTTCAGTCACGTAGTTGGCAGTTTCTTGCATGCTTGGTAAGATCTGATATGATATAGTTGAAAATATTTAATCAGCCATTGGAGAATTTTATTCATTGAACTTACTTTTTGTGAGAAAAAGTTGGCAAATATACAAACATTTTGAACTTTGGTTGACTCTACAAAATTAAGCAAAAAGTAATACATATATCATCTAGTGATACCTCTCTGTAACTTTGCATCTTTTCTCTGATTTTGTTTCTTTTCGTTTTGGAAATAATATTCCTACCTCCTAATCATGTTGATGTCATTAGTTTTGTCTCCATTCTCAGTTCCAAGAATTTGTGCCTCGATGCAGCAATGGAGAATCCTGTAAATTTGCAACACTTTTGTAGTGACCAGAAGCAAACATTTCTTCACCAACACTTCTTGTGAGGTTATTAGTCTCTAATGGAAATGTATTAAGAAATCCTCAAAGTTTGTCCTTGAGACCCTTAGGCAAGGACAGGAAAATATCCTACCTACCTCCCCTGTATGCTGAAAGAGAAAAAAAGAAAATCATTACAGTCTGACATTTATGACAAATTGTTTCTAAAATCACAGTAACCTTGAATTTGAGATAGACTCTCTCCCCCAGGACAAGAATGAGACCATCAGCCTCTGTGATGATTGTACAAGGATATTGCATTGGCAGGAGGACTACTTGGAAAGCAGGCATAGTGTTGAAGCAGGTTATGGGTGGTGTATTTAGATACTGTCGAGCACTGTGCTAAACTATGACAGGCTTGAAAATGAAATGGGATCAGGGGGCTGCCTTTGAGAGCCAGGTTGGACCTCAGGGACAATAATGTCCCAGGGCTGCCCTCTACTTTGAAGTCTTCTTAAATTCATGGTACATTCATGAGCATATAAGAAGACATTATTCTTTACCCCATATATTTCCCTGGGCTCCCTTAGAATTGATCCCGGACCCACTGACCCTCATTTTGTTGGGCCTGGTCAGGAGACCACATCATTGGTGTCTGGGGTTCAATTAGGTAGTTGGGGGGGGGGACTGAGGAATTTGGGATATATGTGTTTTCAGTGTAATAATATACTTTAGGAAAAATAAAGACTTCAGAAAGTGGCCTGACGACATAACTGTCGGTCGCGTAGGGCCAACATATCTCTCTCTTTCTTGATGGCCATGACCTTTAAATTAGAAGCATTATTTGGACTGCCCTACATTTGAAAGATTATTAGGCAATATGGAGGGGTTTGTCAACACTCAGCAGAATCTCAAAAGAGGTTTTTACTCATATTTTGCTGTCCTTTTGCCTGAGGTTGCTCGTATGAGATCTGCTTCTGGCCAAAACTTTGATTTTTATTACATTTTCGTTACAATTTCATAGTCAGTAAATTCATTAGATCTCATTAAGATGCTTAAATATATTCACAAGACTAGATACAATTATTGTTTGTTCTCTTAAATCTTAAAGAAGACAAAGCTTTAAATTATATTTGAAAATATATTTTAAACTATATAAATTATAAATATGTATTTTGATAAACATTTAATAGATTACAGTATCTTTCATAATATTTCAGAACCCTCCAAGGAACTGGCTCCCCCCATGTTTGATCAGCTTGTCGCTAAGCAACACCTCCTAGCTGTAGTGTGAAACAGATGTTTCAGCTCTGTCATGCTTTCTTGCCTATTTAATGTGGTGACCTCATGGTTCTAGCAATACTTGTTGAAGCTTATAACTACCTTGAAAGACATGCTAAACAGAGTTAGTGTAATCCTGACATTTCATTCACATGTTTGTAGAACTGTGAAGTACTTGTTTAATATGAACCATTTACTGAAAATGAAACCATAAAATGTCCCCTTGTTTGATGATTTTACTTTCTCTTTTTAAGAGAGGAAGTGGAAGTTAAATGAAGTAGAAGGTGTAATTGCTATGATTGGGACATTCCAACAAGTCTTTTTGAAAACCACCATGAAGAGCTTCAAATCTTGCTCTTTTAGTTTATTGTGTAATGTAGTTTGGAATGTTAAGTTCCTCGCTATTGTTGTTGCAAATGATTTGAGAACGGAAGAGAGGAAGTGGAAGAAGTTAAATGAAGTAGATTGTGTAATTGCTGGGATATTCCAATATTTATAAAACCACCATGCAATGCATGCTCCAAATGTTGCTCTGTAATTTCCGTGCAACCCAACAGACGATCTGTGGCCGCGTTTACGTTACGGATCGTACCCTATGCTTGATGTTCAACATTAAATTGATATTGAACCCCACCACATTTAAATTAGACCCTGTGCTCGGTATGAGACCCCTTGCTCAGTATGATCAGATTCTTTATCTATCTTCTACTGCCAATCTTACATGTTTTGTGAAAGGCTTACAGTTAAAGAGCAGTGTAGTCAATTTGGCAAGAACAAGATTTGCACCCCAGTACCAGGCTGGTAACATTGAGGTCACTGGTTCAAATCCTATTATATTTAAACATTTCTTTGCCCTTTTCCAGTTTGTTTAAAAGTTCCGGAGTCAGTCTAGGCTTGTTTTCCATCAAATTGTTCATTTACTTCATAGATCTGTTATAAGATATTTGTGCCGATTACCTTCAAAATGTATGTAGGTCATCTGAATTGCCCCTCAGATTTTAACAAGATTTGCATGATAATGGAAACTACATCAGAGCTTATTTCTTTTCTGTTTGGTAGTTTTGTAGAACTTTCTTGACAGATCTCAAAGTGAAGCCACAGTATAAGAACAACCATTAAATCACAACATTCAGACTATCTGTGTTTGAAAGAGCTAGCTGTCACCTTACTTTTTTAAATTTGTTTAAATTTGGTAATATTACTAAAATTGCTCGAAAAATATCCTTTCAGTAATTGGCTTTTCTAAGAGAAAAGTCTAGAGCCTATAATACTACTATACAAAATTTGAACAGTAAATTATTTCCTGTACTCTGATTCTTTTGTACAGTCCCTGTATCCGTAAATAAGCAAAAATGTTGTCCTGTAATCTGAGAATTGCTGGTATGAAACCATGCAGTTACCCCGGCAACATGAAAGTGGTACATGGTTTTATCTAGCCACAGCACATATATATTGTCATAGTGCATGTATATACACCCTTTACTACCCTGGCAACATAAAAGTGGTACGTGGTTGTATCTGCCCACAGCACATATTGTCACAGTGCTTGTACATACCCTTTACTACCCCGGCAACATGATAGTGGTACATGGTTGTATCTGGCCACAGCACATATATATTGTCACAGTGCATGTACATACCCTTTACTTCGGAATTTTGACCCGGCAGGATCGAAAATTGTGTTCAGGTTTTTTTTTTTTTCCTCACCTTCTGTGCTCCAACTCTCAGATTGGTTTAAAATAACAGGTATGGTAAAATAGCTTGCAGCTATCCCGAGTTGACGTTACACCACTATTGCACCACGTTTGTCACTTACTAACCTACGGGCATGTTGGCAAAAGTATTTATAATTTCGACTCTCTGTCATGATTCATAATCACCCGTTGACAGTAACAGTTAGCAAGCCAAATAAAACTGATTGCCCGTAGTTGATTAGAGTAAATAGAATTAATCCCACGGAAATATTTAGACTGCAAGATGCTATTTCGACTAAGTGGTCACAACTCTTGAGAGGAAAATAGACTTTTTGGTAAAACTTAACGGAAACATGCCTGGCTTAACATCGCCGTCGTTTTTAAATGGGTTGGAGTTATAGACAATGAAAGTCGTTACTGGAAGGAGTAGGGCTGAGAAACGTAATTTCAAGATTGAAGAATGTTCGAAAGAACAGTTTACATACAGTGGCTATCGCCAATGACTAAGTTTAATAGAGAAAGTTATTTTAAAGATATATTGAAAAAACTTGGAAGATTTATTCTGTCTTTTGTACTACAGTGAAGCACAATTTGCAGAAATATGTTGGAATGATGAAAAGCACATGACACACAAGCAATTCGTCATTTCACTATCAAATGTGAAATTGCTAGTGTCAAAAAGGAAGGAATTTGACAATTTTCCTGCCTTTTATTGATATATGAGTGAGCAACTTAAAACCCTGCAGGAAATTGCAGATGTCCTTGTGTTAAGATTTCAAGAATATTTTAAGATCTCAGTTTAGTATCCAATTATACCTAATGAATATATTCTAATGAATATCACACGGTTTGCTCAGAGTTTGCACAGAAAAGTAACGACTCAACTCGAAAATGCTATGTCATGAAAATCCTTCTATCTTGGAGTGGAAATCAAATCAATATGACAACATCCTCATGATTTGCTTCACACCCTTTAAAATCTTTACAGAGGAAAATATTGATCCCTTTTGAAATAATATCTTTGCCTTTTCAGAGCTATCAAGAGCTGTTTATAACTTTCAACTTTCTATGGGACTAATCCAAAAGTTCAATATTTTTTGGGCATTTTCTATAATTCTTCAACTAAAATACCTTGCTTCAATAGGTGGAAGATATATGATAGGCGAAAAGTCGTATTTATCTTCCCCTAAATGTCTTTGTCCCGATGCTTTTGAAAAAACATTTTGTACGTTCCATTTCCACACCTAATATGCCACATTTCCTGTCTCAGTTATTGTGTGTTATTATTATTATTATTTTTTTATTTGGTCATACGTAGCTTTTATTTTATTGATTGTTTTTTCTGTTATTCAACTCTTGTTTGGCTTGCCAAAAATTGATTGATGGGGGCTTTTCCCCCAGCTTGACAGGTTGTAGCATTGATTATGGGATTAAAATCTAAAAAGAGATCAATATTTTGTAGGCTTTCACTTTTAACTATCTTTTTTTCTTTTTCCACAGGCAAGGTTTTTTACGGTGAGGTGGGAAAACCTGTCAGGGTGAACTAGAAGGGGGTGTACTTAAATGGCCGGTGCAAATTGGTAAGTACCGAGTTTTTGTTTTGTTTTTGTTTTGTTTAGTTTTGGCATGTGAAGTGGATAAATCCATAAACAATAGAGACGAGTGCTAGTTGTTATTCTTTACGGATAATACTTTAGAGTGTTTCGCTTGTCAGCCCCACCCCTCAGAGATAATTAATGTCCCAGTATTGAGGCAATAGCAGTTGTTTGGCGATCGAGTCTGGGTTTTGTACTGGGGCAGCACTTACATGCTACTTTTGCAGGCATTTGTTTAATTAGACGGTCATTAGTTTCTGTTTTATTCTTTTTGGCAAAGTGGAATACCAGTGGCTATGGTGTATGATTGATTTTCTGTTTCTACAAGTCGAGAATTAGACATGTTGGAAAAGAAAGTGAGAGAGAAAAAACAGAAAAGCCCCCCCCCTCCCCCGAAAAAATTTACCAAGTTAATTTTATAAGCTCAATTTCCTTGGTGAAGTCATTGAAATTATGGTTGATAATTCCTCAACACTGATCAAGCTTGTAACATGGTTTCAATATTTAAATAAAAAATTGTGTGGAGAGAGATCACCTCAGATTTTGGCCTGTTTTTTTTTTTTTAAATTTAAAAAAATTCTTTCTTGACCAAAGTATCCGGGTCATGTTTAGAGGCATCAAATACTTGAAGAGGATAACTTGTGTGTCTAGTTAATAATATTACCAAAATATACAGAATATAATACCGGAATATACAGAATCCCTGAAGATCACTTGAATAAATATTTTTACTTAGAAAAAAGAACTTTTTTGAGAGGGATCTTGCAGCTTGTATCTATGGTTTGAATTCTAGGTAGTTAAACCAAACATGACAATATATATTTGTTACCTCTGAATGAATCTGAAAAATCATTCCTTTGTGATGTTGTCCATTCCGTAAAGGGTACATCAGCTTTGAAAATTAATTAAAGGTCCCAAAAAAAAATGAAGATATAAATACAATTTATTCTTGGTTTCAACTCAAACTCTGGTTTAATTTAGGAAACCAATTAGTGTTAAAATGTAGCTATTTTTGTGCACTTGTGAATTAATTTAGCAGAATAATTGGTTAATGAACTGTAAGGGCTAAGAAAGATTTGTCTGAAAGAATCCCCAGTTCTCCTGATCTTCCTGTGAGGATGGAAGGTATCAGATGCTGCTCACGTTCCTATTAATAGTTGACCCTCTGTTCTTAATCGCCCATCGCCGGCTGACCGGCCCCTCTCAGATTTCATGCTCAGTTTCTTAGAATGAAAGATATCTGTAATGAATGTCTGATTTGTTTCTAAATTTGGAAGGAGACGGACCAAAATAGAAGCAGTGATATCATCAACAAAATGGGATCGATTCTGATCAGCAGTGAAGATTAGGAAAGGGAGAGAAATGGAAGACAAGATCCAGACATTCGAATGATTTTATAGGAAGTCTGGTAATTGGTTTTTAAGAAGCTCTGGATGTAGAATGTGGGGAGGGGAGTGGTTGGGGAGGGGATGGGGAGGGAATGGGGAGGGAATTGGGAGGGGAGGGAATTGGGAGCGAGCAGAGAGAATTTCAGGAGAATGTTTCATATTTAAGATGGAGACAAGATGTTCTGCAAGCCATGGGACAACAAGTAATCATAGGCTACCACAACTCTACTCGTAAAATAACAAAGTTAGTCATTTATATTTTGATTACATATTCAGCCATGACGAGCAGAGGAGAGGGAGGGGTCCGAGCAGGTTGGCAGCCCCAGGGCCCAGGTCAATTAGGCAGTCCGGGGAAGGGTGGGATGAAGAGTAATTTATTTTTGATTTCCATGATATATTATTTAAAGGAACTTTGCAGACTTCAAAGAGGGGGGGGGGGGGGGTTCGTTGATGTAGTTGTCCTCCTGGTCCAAGCTGTAATGTTTCAGTTCAGTGCTGCAGTCAAGCCGATGATATGACATAATTCATAATATGTTATGTAGTCTAAATGTGGTAAGTCTATGGTGTGGTGAATTGCAATTTGACATGGTTGTGTGCCAAGTCATTCTGCAACTTCCCATACCCAACCCTCTTACTCCTTACTGCCTTTCCTACAACATAGAGGGTAAACTTATTACTTTACAATTTAGGTAAGTTGGGAGCTTCACACACATGAGATGTGGTCAAATGGTTCCCAGGGATTTATAAATATAGAAACTAGTAGTACATGCACCCCTCGTTTCCACCCCTCCTTCCTACCCATCCTTCTAATCCAACGCCCCCCCCCCCCCCCGCTTTGAGTAAGTATGAATTGTGGTTAAATGGTTCCCAGGGATTTATCAATATAGAAATACCCTCAGCTACTTAGTTGGTTAACCAGTAGTACATGCACCGCTTTTCCACCCTCCTTCCTACGCCTCCTTTCAATCCAACCCCCTATGCCCCCCCCCCCCCTTGCTTAGAGTAAGTATGAATTCTGTCTGCTCAGTCACTGGCATCTGGCCAGGTAAGGAGGATGGGACTCAGGAGCTTTTTACTTCCATTTATAAGCTATGTCAGTGTTATAAGTTATTTCAAACTGTTTCTCTTATCAATCTTTTCAATATGATGAGGGGCTAAAATATGATAAAACTTTCTCTATCTGTTTTAAAAAAGAAGGAAAAAAAGGTGTGATATGCCCCATGGGGAAGAAAGGATTTGGGAGCACCATCCATTACTTCTCTCTCTTCAAGGACTCCTTATTTAATCACAAAACATACTTAACAGGGGTACCCCTACAAGGTCACAGGTGGGAAAGTGAAGAAACCCTAGCGACCTTTACCCCCAACAGGAAGGAAATAACATTTTTTGTTTAATCAAATCAATCTTCATTTGTACCTGGAGGGTAAGGATGAGCTACAGACCTTAGGGCCATGTAAAACCCTCCGAGAGACCCCCCTCTCCCTCTATTAACTTCAAGTGTCTAATGTTGGCTCTGTGTCGTTAACTAAACAATTGTTCCAGAGTCGTTGACAAACATGCCTTAAACCCTAATCATCAGAGTTTGTAGATGCCTCTGTGGATTCCCTCATGCTGTTCCCCTGATCATGGTGAGCAACCCACGTATCAGCTTTCAGACATGGTGGTCTCTCTATCTATCTCTCTCTGTGTTTTAAGCGGATCCCCGATGGTTTGTTACGATAGTCTTCTGCGACTGTTTCTTTTAGGAGGATTTAACAGCGGAGATGTGTTTATGTTTCATCCCGAAGCCAAATTCATCGAATATCTTAGGGGAATCAAGTCTTAAACTTGTGTTGTTTTTAATGACGAGAAAATTCTGGCAATATTGTTATATTTGAAAGATCATCAGGATTTGGCCACCAAATAAGCTAAAAAAGATGATGAAATGGTCTCACCTGTGGTCAAACTTTTAACACTTTTCTCGACTCCTTTAAGCCTAGTTTATCTTGGAGCATCTTTCAAAGAGTGCAGATGGTTGACCTGGTCTAATTTGATGCCTTTCATATGATTTATGTCTGTCATCAGCCTTCGAGCAGACTTTTGAAGTGATTTTCATGAATCTTCCAATATGAAGATCTTATCAATAATTAGGTCATTGGTAATAGACATAGGCAAGTTTTCATTTCGAAATAGTGAAATGAAAGGCCAAGATTGTTGAAATTTGCCATTAGCTCTTTTTGTAAATTTTTGTCATTGTTAATGAGGGTAGTCCTGCACAGTGCGGAAGATCTGCTTTCCAGAGGAGCCCTCAAGATACGACTAGTCCAAGCTTCATTTCAAAATATATAGTGAATCAATTGAAATCTAAAAGTTTCTGTTGATTGTGTTTTCAATACTATACCATGACAAGTGTCCCATCTGACGATACTCTATGTTGAGTATTAATTTCGTTAAGGGGCTCTTCATTGCGCCCCCCCCTAAATATGCTAAAAAGTCAGATAATGGTCATCAGTGATAAAAATATTAGCACACATTATGGCTGCCACTCCTGGGGTGGGCAACCTACGGCTCGCGGGCCACATGCGGCCCACCAGTGATTTTTTTTGCGGCCTGTGAGATATCTCAAGAATGAGAAAAAAATCAATCTATTTTACATCATCACAAAATTTATCGGTACTAATGATGCTGTCAAGTAGGCCTATTATCCCCATTAATTATCAACTGTACTGTATTGACAATATGTTTTGTGAATACAGATTAAGTACACACACCTATTGCTTGAAAGTCCTCCGAATCAAAGGTTTGAAATCAACAGCAGGTCGTTGGTTAGGTGCGGCCCAGTCAATTTTTCACTCCTTATATCTGGCCCAATCATTTTAAAAGGTTGCCCACCCCTGTGCCACTCCTAGATAAATGTACAGTTATCCACACAGAGATGTTTAGTAGTCTATTGTTTTAAGCCTGTATGTCAGGAAATCATACGAAGAATCAGAGACTAGGATAGGAGGAATTTGATGACTCCTGGCAAATATTTAAGAGTGTTTTAATTTGGGTGGAAGGAATGTATACTGTGGTTGCCATAGTGTGATTTTATTTTGATTAATACTCAGTAGGGTTACAAAAGCTGCTTCAAAAGAAGGGAAGTTGGGGAAAGATTGAGATTTCGAGTCCTGATGTAATAATAATAATAATCAGCAGGTTATTTTAAAAAAGCTTAAGCAACCACAAATGTGGGAAAACCCGCAAGGGCTTATGGAACTTACAAGTCGGGTGGCTTGCAATTCAACAGTTTAACTCAAATTTGGAATCTTCTCAAGTTAGAAAGTACATTTCAGATGGGAAAATTGTAGATTTGCTCTTGGATGAAAATCCCACCTTACTCTATGTCCCCGCCGGGTATCGAACCCAGAACCTCCCGATTGCTAAGCCTCATTGCTTCATATCCCACCGCCTTTATCCACTCGACCACGGCACCAGTTAGGGATGTGAACGTGGCTTAAACAGTGTTAGGTGAGAGATGAAGAACCCCGTATGATGCATGAAGAATTGGCAAGAGGGTTAAAACCCTAGATTATTCTGGCCTGTGCCCTTACAGTGGGTCTCTCTTTATTTAAAGAATAGTCCAGCGGTAAATTGTTGCTTTTTCTTGAGCTTAACTGATGAAAACATGATACATGTATAAAGAACTATAGCATTGCATAGTCCAAACTTGCAGTCATTTCCAACCTACCATTTTGGAGATGTTGCTTAACTGTTGAGGTTAACTGTTACAGTGTTGTACCATTTCATGAGTGAAAATTGAAGCAAACAATGTGATGTCATCTTCACACAATGACGACAAAATATATTCTTTTGTTTAATATTCGTTATCGATATGGATTGGTTCAGGTTAATACGTGCAAAATGTATCAGTTGCAAAAATACTGGAAGAAAGACAGTGGAATGCAAACTTCAAGACATGCTTAGGTTGTACTCCGTATGAACCCAATTTTCCTCTGGAGTCTTCTTTCAGTGACTCCTACAATAGACAGCCCTATTATATTCTTCACAGCTCACAGCTTGGTTACAGTTTAACCAACTTGGGACATCTGATACTGCGATAAAATTATGCAAAAGCCGATGTCCCATGTAACATTACATCAAGGAGATAATAACCGTCTCACACGGTGCAGATGAAAAATAGTTAATTGAGAAATTCACTGTCGTTTCCAGCAAATCAAATTTTTAAACTTTTGGCAATGTTTAAAACATGAACATATTTGGACGTACAAGGTACATGTATCAATTGCTATAATTTTTAAATTTATAGCAACTCTCCCCGGCCCTTAGGTAAAAGAGAAAAAAATCAAAGTTGAAAAGTTTTCTGGCCATGAAAATATCCTGTCTTCTCTGGCACAAATATCTAGAGTAGCTGAGCAAGGCAGAACTGGAATGTGGTCATGACCTCAAAAGAGAGACAGAGGGGGGGGGGGGGGGGGGTGTACTGCCTTGAAATGGACCCTATCACTCTAGGGAAATTCAGAAATTGAATCTCAAAGTACTCAGTGACGCCACAACTCTGCAACATTTACGCTGAATCAAATTAGGAACAAATTGAATTTTAAAAACATTCTTTTGCTTGCACAGACATCTGTAACATGCACTTTTATCCATTACTTGAGGGGCCAGAGATGATGTCTCTTGCCTCGAGGTTGTATTTATGACATCAAAAGGCAAAAGAGTTACGAAGCTAGGGTGTGTGAAGAAAGAAAGAAAAAATATGAGAAGATGTTACAGATGAGACGGATGGAAGCTGTTCTCATCTTATGTAGCGTTAGCATTATAAAGAAATTCTGGAATGTTTGAGGAGTTTATTGATCAAAATATGTTAAATTTAGCCATTAGCTTGTTACATTTAGCAACAATTTTAAACCGGTTCTTTTTTCTTATCTTTTCTCTTATCTGATCTCATCAATTTGATCAAACCTTTGAGTTTTTGCTCAAAATTGCAAACTTGTGCTAAAAAATGGAAAAATCAATTATTCCATGGATACAAATTTTGTAAATTTTGTCAGCAAGACTCATTCTTCCTAAACACTTTACTTTAACCCTCAAAGGTTTTATCCTGATTGATACAATGGAACTATAATTGGCACACAATCTTAATTATTGGTATCACACAGAACTTTATATTTTGAACCAATACTGACAGGGGCCTATAGTCTTAGCCAAGCTGTTTGTACGAGTTTGTAGTTCTTTTTCTCGCTTGCAGACTGTACATGCTTCTGAGTCCGTTTCTGCCTACCACGAATGTGCTTGCCCACTGTATTTTACATGCCCAAGGATCTGTCCGATACAAACGTCTTGGATATTTTTCCAAAGAGGATCGTGAACTTATGCAAACCACAAAATATTTATTCATATTGATGTTACGAAATTGCATGTCATGTGAGATCATGTTTCTTCCACAACAATTAGCGACCGTCTCGCAGTGTACAAACCAATCTAAGGCCAAGTGGTTGTTCACTGTGGGAGGCAGGGCTGGAATAAACATTTTGGGGGAAGTGGGCCCAATTGGCAAACCTGATCGGCTTCTTCACTTTTCTGAAGCAGTATTTGTATTTTTCCTGTTGAAATGGACAAACTGTGAGATTTGAAATTTATTGGGGGGATGCGATAACCATTTGCCCCAGGCCCTTCCTTCACTTGGGCCTTGCTAAAGACCTTTAATTATGCCAATTATCAGCTGATTTAGTACATTTATGGGCAAGAATTATACAAAATGGTCCATAGTTTATATTCAACACTGTACTGCATAACCTTTACAATTTAATCAAATCTATATATAAACAGACCTGTGGATTGATTTGAGGGGAAGTGCTCAGGATTATTGGCAAATGCAACCAGAATAAAATTTAAAAAAAAAAATTGGGGACGTAAAATTGACCTATAAATCTGTGTATTTTTAGATGTTTAATGCTTTGTCAATGAAGCAATTGGTACTATTGTTCATATGAAAGTTGTGGAACTTGTGGTAAGCAGTAGCTTTCAAGAAAAGATAATGGAAGATCAAATAAAAAATTAGTCTGACAGAAAGAAGGACATTATTTCGGTGCATCATACGTCTGCCACCACAATTTTTGATCAGGTCTATATATATATTTCTTCTGTAGAAGCTGCCCTTGGGAGATGTATATCTTTTTATTTGATTTTTATTAGATAGGTATAGGTTGTGTTTACTTTCACATTATAAAGAGCAGGTATCATTATCCCCGCAGGCTGAATAACCCAAGCGCATGTTGTGGCATTGATCACACATAATGCATGGATTTGTAGGCCAACTGTATCATAGATCCTCTACACCTCCTACACACGTACACCATTTTACAAGAATTTATTCAAAGAAAGCCACAAGGTTTACATTTCCACTAGAGGTGAGTCAGAATTCATGAGAGTCAGGTACGGCTGTCGTTGCACTGTTGCAGGTAATTGGGCTCAACCTCTTATGATGACAGACAGAGTTAAGGTGATTTGAACTGTATGATGTCTGTCCTATCAAGTACTTGCCTTTTCCTTTAGAACTCATTAATAGCAAGTTTGTTTTCAAAACTTCCTGGTTTTCTGAAGAATATTTTTAAACCATCCGTAAAACATGTGTGTAAAATGTTGGTTTTAAAACATTATTTAAGATGTAAATAAAACATTTTAATTTTCTCATATGATATTTGTAAAAATGTTATGAAAACGTTATACAAAAATGTTATTTGATGACGTTTCTACGATCTTTTCAAATGTTATTAATACGTTATGCGTTTGCTGGGAAGTCAACTTTCAGATCAAATCCAACAATTCCTTTTACTTTTTCTTGTGCATAATTCTAGGTATAGCTGATTTACTGGAACTTATTTTTGACTAGCTAAACCCTGGTTGTTTCCATGGAGAAGATAATAGCATAAAGTGGTCTGTGATGTCATAATGGCAAATGTTCTTCAAATGTTTATTCTTCTATTATAATATTTTCAGTCCTCATGGATGCTCCTGGGTTGGGGGCCTAAAAGTATGCAAAACTGAGTACTGTTATATATGAATTATCAGTAATATATATTTAGGCCTGTACTGAGGAGCCAATATCATCCAGTCGATCGTAATAAAGAAGCATTTTCAGCCTATATTTTAACGGTGGATATCTTAAAAACTGCAATAATAGCAGCCTCACTAGCGCACAGATTGTTCTTGTTGGTTGAACTACAACAGCTCAACGCTTAAATTCTGCTGAAAGTTATCCTTTAAGGCTTGTGAAAGTTTTGTTTGTATCAAATACGAGAATATTAGCGATTATCTTACAAATTTAACGACAGGTGTTTTGGCTCTTAGTGGTGCAAGAAGATAGACAGACACCTCGCCTGTGATTAGCAGGTAAACTTATCTAGTATCCACAAAGTTATGGTTGAGCTATACAAATAGCCATGCAGTTATACTGTTGAAATTGAAAGCCCTGAGGGGGCCCACTGGAACAAAATTGATTCAACATTTTGACCTCAATGACCAGCCTATTTTTGTTATGTGTCTAGCATATTTGGCTAAGTTTATAACCATTTCTGGTAACAGTTATGAATTTTAGAAAATTGTATTTCAGTATGTTTATAATGTAGTTACAATTATGCATGAAATTTGTATGTGTATGCAGACAGTGAGTGTATTAAGTATGCACAGAGGGTGGGACAGATGGGAGAAAGCAATTGGGTAATACTGGGCAAAATGGGAATGGAGGGGGGAGGGGGATGGGAGAGTTGAATTCAGGAATCAGGTGGTTAATGTACAGTAGCATTCAAATCTATGGGCCCACATAAAGAACATTGTTGTGGAAATTATTGGCACAACATAGAGGGCCATATTGTATTCATTAATATCATGAAGATGAGTTTGACCATAAATTTTCTTAGAATTGAACATATTCGTCACTGGCTGTTAATGTTGATTTGCATTTATAATATTCATTTTTAAATACAAAATGCCTTATAGCATGAGGATCCCTTGCATTTGTTTGATTATTTATAGTTTTTAAGCATGAACATACATGTAGCAGTACAACATATAAATTTTACTTTCTGGGTTTTTAGACACAATACAAAACTGATAACAAAATGCATAAACTGTGTGATTTACCATTTTGTACTTTTTTTTCTATTATGTTTGATTTTGTTGTTTACCTCATGTTTTAATGTTTCTAATGATATACTATGTACGTTCTTGAAGCTACAGGTCTACTGTCTAGTTCTTACTCTCTCTCTGTCTCTCTCTCTCTTTATCGAATGGATTATGTCTGTCAACATATTTGTACGTGCAATGGGCGTGTAACTACACTCACTAATACAGTACATGCTGAGACACAAAGGCAAACCTGTACAGTACTTGTTAACATGGCAGTAAACAAGGTCTGTTTCATGGCCAATTATTTCCTGCCTTTATCTGCACCTCTGGGAACCCCAGTTCTACATAATCAGGACCACTAATGAGGAATATTTTGTCCCTTCTTATCCCTTTATTCCCTCTATGTAGATGAAAGTCAACAAAATTTAGTTGACTTTTTAGGTTTTTTTTTTTTTTTTTTTTGGTTATGTCTCAAGTCTCCATATTTTCAGCGAACCGTCTAATGATCTGTTGATGGATCATTTACCAAACTTCAACCTGAAGCAAACTTTTGACAAATTGATCTTAAACATATTTTCTTTGTTACCAGATCCCTCCTCCTAGCTAAATTTATTGCCCAACCTACTTCTTGCTCAAACTGGCCCCTGATTGAGATGCATTCTGGCAGAGGAGTAGACAGTTTTATCTGTTGGTCCTAGGGGAATTTTGTTTGGCTCCCATGTGTTGTTTTACAAAGTTGCCAGATAGAAGTATAGTCTCATGTATGGTGTATACATAATGAATAGTAGTAAAACCCTAGTGTGTTCTTGGTCACCAATACAGGGAATATTTTAGTGTTCACATTTTGTACAACAATTTAAGGTCTCTGAATATTATGTCTTATAATATACTATGGTGCCTGTGTAAGAAAAAACTGTTACCCATCCTTCAACTTCAGTGGCGGAGCGTCCATACAGTCGGGGACGGATTCCCCCCCCCCGCCCCCTGACAGACTCAAATGGACTGCTGGCGCCCTTTTTAGCTTTTTACCACTTTTTACTTATTCACGATTATTGACTTTTTTTATTGCGCTCTCATCTACCTATTGACATATAAACTTCCGAGTTGTCACAAATGGCAATGACAACTATTTATTCTTCGTTTATCTGCAAATTAGCAAGGCCCGGAAAGGGTCATTTCCGGCGATCTAGGGAGTATCTTTACTCAAAAAATTTCTGTTTGACTGAGAAAAGGCCTTCCAAGTTGTTCACAAATATAAAATCCAACATGATCTAAAACTGTAAAATTGGATAGCCACCCAATGTGAAGCGTATTATGTAATAAGCCATTCTGCTGCTCCCACATGCGCGAGATATGGCATGATTAACGTCGTACGAATAACTGTGTTCCAGACCGATACTCCAGATCCAGGTTGATATATCTAACATAGTGATATCACTATAGAGGTTACTGGTTACAATTGTTCTATTTGGACGTAGATGCAGTTAGATCCAGAATAAATTGCATTTAATATAGAGTAGATCTATGTAAATATTACGATAAGTATTATAAATCTGTATTAGAAAATTGTAGATGCATTCTAACATGTTTGGGTGGATGCATGTGACTAGGAAGGGAAGGTGACACAGAGTGGGACAGGGATGTACTGCATAGAGGGGGGAGGGGGATACAGGTAGGAGGGGGAGTGGGGGTGTTGAAGACGATGAGTATAGCAACAAAATTAAAATCAACCCATGTGTTATATATGCTGAACTAAGAAATGTTAATTGTGGTCTACTTCCCCCCCCCCCCCTCCTGTTCCCAAGATAATAATCCTCCTTATTGTACCACCCAAAGTGTCTGTGTTTAGTTTATGGTATTTCTGGAAAGTCTCACAAAGTTTGTCATAGCTCACAGAATCTCCACCTCTGAGTATTAAAGTATCCAGCTGTAAGGGAAAAAGCTTTTGAAAAATCATGCTTAAAAAGCGTATATATATTGCCAGTAAAAATTGATATGAAACTATAAATAACACAGAAAAGTCATCAACAGCATGGACATACACTATGTGTGGTAGAAGTTGCGAGCTCACACAGAGCTGCACATGTTGTAACGAATCTGAGTTCTCAGCAAGGGGTTTCATCTTTTACACCACAAACTGTGACTATCTGTTCCAAAAACTTGAAACATTTTCGTCACCGAAATCGTTGCAAAAATACCCAAGAAAAAAATTGGTGAGATATTTGTCAACCAGTACCTCGAAGCAATTACCGAATCAGAAAGTCACAAGATGTGACATAATTTTCACACTGATCCCCCCCCCCCCCATCCAAAGTCTCCCATTTTTTCTTCATTACTGATATATATATCAACCCTGGAAGGCAACAAAAGTTACATGTCAATCAATCAAAGGCTTTAAAATAATTGATATTTTTATAATATTTGACGAAATTAAAAAATCACCCCAAGGCTGAGAAATTGTCCAATGAAAACAAGATGTTAGTAGCTATCCGGGGGATCCTGGTACCTGATAGGGAGTACCTTACCTGTAAACCCACAACATCAGGAATCCTAGTTCATGAACGGTTTTTTTTCTGTACAGCCAATGAGAGAAAATCATTAGTATTTACCCACTGGAGGACTGCTGTAACCACAACAGCAGAATCTCTGGTACAGGTTAGAGCAGGTAGTCACAAAATGCAAGGTGCGTCGTAGGTTATGGGTGATCAGTTTGGTCAGTTTAGTTTAGTGAGCTGCCCAGATCTAAATAGTGTAAGATTAATAGTAATCCTCCAAAAATAGCCCCATCCCCCTCCCTCCCCCATCCTCTCTCTCTCTCTTCCTCCCCTTCTCTATTTTCTCCTCCTGGGAGGATGATATTTTCATGAACAGAAATTATTTGCTATAGTCTTTCTTGGTCGTTCATGGAAATCTGTTGATGCGGACAGACTTGTTTTACACTTTCAGATAGTACCCCCCCCCCCTTTGCGCCACCCGGACAAAACAAATAATGGCTACATAGAGATTTCCAACCAACGTGAATAACTGAGTCGGAGTTCAGGGTTTGTAACCAAGAGGTCATTGGTTTGAAGCCGTTTCCTATGGAACGCGAAAAGGGCAACCATATTTCGCTGTCTAAACTAAAGTTGTTGCATGCTGTTTTATCATGTTGTTGCTCAAACTTACGTTGTTGTCTAAACTTACGTTGTTGTCTAAACTAACGTTGTTGTCTAAACTTTCGTTGCTGCCTAAACTTACGTTGTTGTCTAAACCTATGTTGCCGTCTAAAGTTGGTTCCATTGTCTAAACTAACGTTATTGCCCAATCACGTGATATAAAAAATATGGGCATTTCGCGCGAAATTCGACTTGCGCTGTATATACATACACGTCGTTAATTTACTGACCAATTACGAAATAGTCAGTAAGATTGACACATATCCCGACCCAATTACAAGCCGGTCAACGCTCTCTACCATGCTACATACATGAGCTGACCCCGCCCACTTTGCTGCGGCCTTGTCCACGGGACTGTTTTCCTAAACCCAGGCAGCAAGAACCAACCCCCTGCGTATAGTAATCATATGAAGCCCACGTGGTAAAGCAATTGTTGAACAGCGCCGATGGCAACAACGTAAGTTTAGAAAACGAAGTCAGTTTGCCCTTTTCGCGCGTGCACGCGCGAAAAGGGCAAACTGATTTCGTTGTCTAATCTAAGTTTGTTGTTGCCTAAACTAAAGTTGTTGCTGCTGTTTTACCATGCTGTTGCTCAAACTCACGTTGATGTATAAAATTCCGTTGTCTAAACTTACGTCGTTGTTTAAACTTACGTTAAACTTAGCAACGAAATAAGTTTGCCCTTTTCGCGTTCCATAGTTTCCAGCAACAATTGCTTTGCTCTTTACAAATTTGGGAGAAGAAAAAAAAATCGACTCATCTGCATTATTTTCACCAGAACGACATCTAATGAGTTGATATAAATTTCCTGATAACGGGTGAGGGAGAGACCGTGTGACCTTGTTAATAATTTCACAGCAAAGATTTTCACTTTGACGAGCAATTTCAACACTTTAACTTTGATCTGACCCTTCCCCCTTCCCCAATGTCAAGCCTGTCTGGGCTCCCTGATTTTTGAAAAGTACTATCCTGAAAGTTTCAACCCCTCCAGACGATATTACTATACTCACAAGTATTAGTATTTTGTTCCCATGAGGGGGGGGAATTGGTCTGCAGATAATTTATGTAAAATAACTGCTTGTTGAGTATGAATATTGAGTGACCAGTATGAAACTTCTAGCATATTTGGGGCTATCAAGATCTTACACAGTCTTACCAAAGTCACACCACGTCACTTGTCTTGACGAGCTTCCAAACTTTCTGATCTTTTATTAAAGAACCACCCTTTTTGATTCCTTGGCGGTAGCCGTAGGAATCTATGCGGTCATGACTGCGTGTGTATGTGTGTGTGTGTGTGTGTGTGTCTGTGTGTGTGTGACGCAAAGCTTGAAATTAGGTTTTCTCAGCAATCCCAAGGTAGATTGATCTCATTCTTGGCACATAGGTTACCCATCATGAGTAGACGATCCCTATTTATTTTGGTGCTAATATCATGCATATTAATGAGTGGGCGGGGCTTAGAGTGATTTTCAACAAATGTCAATATCTTCGCAACCGTAAGTTCAATTTTCATGGAACTTGGTTTGTTGGTACAAGAGGAAAGTCCTCTATATGAATATGGTGACAGTTTGTCCAATCTCATTATTATTCATGAGGGGCGGGGCTAAGTGTTGTTTTTCGCAAAAAAAGCTTGAAATTAGGTTTTCTCAGCAATCCCAAGGTAGATTGATCTCATTCTTGGTACATAGGTTACCCATGATGAGTAGACGATCCCTATTTATTTTGGTGCTAATATCATGAATATTAATGAGTGGGCGGGGCTTAGAGTGATTTTCAACAAATGTCAATATCTTCGCAACCGTAAGTTCAATTTTCATGGAACTTGGTTTGGTGGTACAAGAGGAAAGTCCTCTATATGAATATGGTGACAGTTTGTCCAATCTCATTATTATTCATGAGGGGCGGGGCTAAGTTGTTTTTCGCAAAAAAGCTTGAAATTAGGTTTTCTCAGCAATCCCAAGGTAGATTGATCTCATTCTTGGTACATAGGTTACCCATCATGAGTAGACGATCCCTATTTATTTTGGTGCTAATATCATGAATATTAATGAGTGGGCAGGGCTTAGAGTGATTTTCAACACATCTTCAGTATGACCCGGCCAGGAGTCGAACCTTTAACCTTCCAGCTGCAAGTCGGAATTCTACCCCAATACTATTAATGAGGGGGCATGAATATTAATGAGTGGTAGAGCTTAAAGCAAATTCTTTAAAATATCAATTTGTTCATCAAACTTGAGCTGATAGCAAGGAACAACATTTGTGTTGATGCTACATTAATATTCATAAAAGGTCGGAACCAAGTGTACACAATGAACCTACAGTAATATTTAGATGCCAAGGAATCTCAAAACCTCTTGGTTTTCTTGTTTTCTTCCTTCCTGGAAAGAAAGTCAATAATAAATATGCAACTTGGGTTTGTACCATTCATGGGCTTGTGAAGTCATTGTCAAGCTTGGCATATGTTTCCCTTCAGGCAACTGCTTATATTCCCGTTGGGACTTGAAGTGTTCCAATCTAGCTAGGCCATTAATACCCACCAATGTTTTTCTTAGGTCATTTTGAAATCAAATCTCACTGTCATATTTCAAGTCTCAAAGTAGCTTTTATTTCTCTAAATAAATGGATTGGGAGGCCAATGTAGAATTGAGGTTTTTTTTCTTTTCTTTTTTTCAATCCCTAGATACCAATCTGCTTGCGCTTAAAGGGTTTAATATTTATTCTTTGGGTATTATAAATGGTATTGAATGGATATTACATATTAGTCTGGAGAGGAAATGTCAGCCACCCCAGTCTCCCCTGAGGGGATCTCCTTTTGAACAATTATGTTTTAATAAAAATAAAAAAAAGCAAGGAGAAAAGGAAGAAGAAGACAAACTTTTTTACTTTTTTTATTTTTGGAATAGTTTTGGTTTGCTCAGACACTAAGTTTAAAGTGGTGCTGATACAAATTCTGTTACAGATCACTTGCTAATATTGTTATTATTCTAGGGGCAAATTATATGGAGCTTGCTGTAAAATATGTCACAGTTTGTAAATGGATGACTTTAGAGGCAGAAAATGTGTGTTCAGAGAAGAATGTAATATCGTACGTAAACGATGAAATTGAATGTAATTTGTCGTTGAAAGAATTGAAGTAAATCGTTAACATGTTATCTGTTTTTATAAATGAAAAAAGTCAAGCGCTTTCTCTTGGTTTTTGTGTTGCTTCCGAATGAGACGCTGACCTAATGATATTATATATAATGATAACCTGTATGCAGTAGGTATACCGCAAGCAAATTAGATTGATGGTCCTGAGATGTTTGAAGGATCATTCTTCCAAATGATTAAATTGTATCTTACGAAAGTATTAAACTTGACTCTGTATTTGTTAGTCATTCATGTACATTATTACATAACATGTGTAATGATCATGTTTGGTGGATCTCGTTTTAATTCTAGTCTGCTGGTTGTGTCATTAAAAAACAGCTGTGTACTTTATGTATGATCTAGGGTCTTAAATGTTACTGCTGGAAAGTGAAATAAATATGATGGGAATGTAAATTATGGAAGGGGGAAGGGAAGGGTGAGAAGGATTTGAGATGAGGGAGGGAAAGGGGAGAGAAAGGGCAAGAGGGGAGGAAAGGGGGGGAAGGATGAAGAAGGTAAGTAACAATTCAGTTGTAAAGGACTGATGTTATGATAATGTTATAATTGTGAACATAACCAGTGTTGGGCGATCAACCCCATGCATAACATAGCAAGTACCACTATACATAGAGCTTTGTCATAGTGGTATGTGACCAAGAAGTAAGGACATGAACAAGTAGTTGCATTAGACGGTATATCTTCATCTGGCTAGATATCTATTGAATACAATGAGTGTGTCAGGGGGAGAAAGTAAGCTTTATTGAGGGATTCGTGCTAAGCACTGCACTCCTGCAGGTTGAATCGCACTGAATACAATTGGTGAAAGTTACATCTTATATACTCTTGAGTCTTGACAATGGATTACAGAGGATGGGACAGGAAGTTAATACTCTGCCCACATGTTTACCTTTCTCCTTAAACAGAGGTTTATAAAGTAACTTACTATAAAAAAAGGACCACACTATGACATCATTGGGAATCATGACATGATACTGAAAGTTATTTTATTGGAGATCTTCGAGATCTGATATTAGGTGCACAGACAGAATATAGGGCTTCTGTTGGTAGCTCCCTAGCTAGTAAGAGATTATATGGGTGAACCTAGGGGTAATGGGAAGGAGAATATACTGGTAAAATGCTCTCTGTAATATAGCTGGCAGTTAGAGGGATGTAAGTCGCCCCACCTGTGACACTAAATTCTTGTCTGTGGTCTGTTGTTAGGTAAAAAACAAGGTGCGAAATCTGGGGAAAGGAAGTTAACAGCCACTTCATACTTGATCAAAATCAGCCTCTTCTTCTTCCTCTTGGTAACCTTCACTGTCAGATGTAAACAGATCTAAACTGTCATAAATTTGTCAATATCTTTATCTGCTGCCACTGCTTGTGGTCGCAAGTTTGTTCTCTTACTGGAGTCAAGTCAACTTTAGGAAGTCATTTTATGCTCTGACATATACCAGAGCCTGCCACCTGATTGGTTGTCAGAGAGGAAGTAGCTACTAAATTTGGAAACCTTAAAATAAACAATTTAAGTTTGATGGATTTGATTAGGGGGTCTGTCTTAATCCTCTCCCTGCTAATTCAAGGACAGGAAATGGAAAACCTCCGTTTGCTATTTAGCTGTTAGTGGTTAAGTTTATTGGGAGTCAGATGAGTAGTAGCAAAGCTGTTAAAAAAAAAAAAATTGTTTTACACCAACTCTATGTAGGGTGGTGACAAGAGGTGGGGAAAAAGGTAAATTATTTTTAAGAAGCTAGGTGACAAAAGTCTCAACTACAAAGGTTTCAAGTTTATTTTATTGCGCTTTTTATGTCAGTTAAAAAGATTTGCAAAAGAAAGAGATACTGTACAGAAGTAATAATTATGGAGTTTCAGTTTTCACTTATTTTTGGTACTACTCTTAATTCCCACTTCTATTTAAGGATGGCATTATCCATTGCTGTCAAACAATCATAAATACTGATATATTAACCTCCCGCTCCCCAGCTGTCCATATTTTGCTTTAAAAAACAAAACAAACAACAGGGTATAACAACATATTCCTTAATCTCCCTCTCCCTCCCCCCCCCCCACTCCCTTACCAATTTAATGTGCATCTATGATATGAAACATATTAGTTTCAAAGTTATCACATTTTCCAGCAAATAATTATATGATATGCTATTATGCTGTACGCTACTGTGTACTTCAGCACTATTTACATTAGGGCAATAATTAAGTTAATGGAACCTGTAATATTGTGGAGGTGATGTGCAACCTACCGAAGTAAATCGTTATATAGAAGTAAATCGTAATCTTGTTTTAGTTTGTTTTTGCCCAAGTCTCCCAAAAGATGACCTGTTTACTTGGCCTGATATTCCCTGCGGCTCCCTTTTACACTACACAGTATGTTAAAAAACATGCTGGACTCCCTACCGGAACTTTTCCCTTTACATTATCATGCCCAGCTCATGTGTACAATGTTTGCATTCCTTATCAACATAAACTGTACATTTCCAACCAGCCATGTAAACCATTTTTGGGGGTTTCTCAACTCTGTGTGGTAGGAGATATTAACCTTTTCAAACTTTTTTTCCCCTCTCTATAGTATCCTTGATGACAGATAATTTCCTATGTGGATTAGGCAAAGAGGTTGTAAAATTCAGGGTGTTGTCATATTTCCTCTCTTTACATGATTTGCAGATGTTACCGTCAAGGTCAAAGTTCACCAAGTTTTGATCTTTCTAGGACAGGGAGAGCGACCTGCAAATATAATCTCCATGGATCTAATGTACAATTTTTACTATATACACATACACACACACTCAGAGCTCTAAAACACATTAAAGTACTACTATAAGGTCTGTTTTAAGATAATGTAGTTCTGCAGATCTATATAGTCTGAAGCAGGTGGTTGTAAGTGAATGAGGATGAAGTTTGTCTGTCCGTCTGTGTGTGTGTGTTTCTTAGTGTCTGTACGGTTTGTATGACAGTTGAAGGGATTAGTAAGGGTATTTCATGATTGAACCTCAAAATTTGTAGAGGATGATATATCTTAAATCACTTTCGATTCCTTTCAAAAATATCTTTTCGAAATTTTGGTAGGATATTAAAGTAACTGATGTTTTATTGGAATTCAAAGTCTTGAGCAAATTGCAGATGGTTTGTTTATAGCCAAAGGGAACAGAGTGGAAAGTTAGGGAGGTGGAGGAGGAATGCAGGCTATGTGTGTAAAAATGAGATAACATTATGGTACACTTCTCGCGGTCGTCCACATTTACCATAACTCCACATTAAGAACCAAACTCGCAGGGAGTTATTAAGATGCATGTGAAGTTTGTAATATTTCTCAAAGAAGTAATTTAAGAATTTACATTTACCATATGTACCATGTACAAGCTGTTTGTATGGGAAACAATGTGCCTTACACCTTTAGCATTTCACACACACAGAAATTTTAGTTTTGATATATTTTATTCCAAGAAACAAAAACAAAAATAGTTGGCAGTAGTAATGTCTCTTAATAGCTATTCTGGTCTTCAAGATATTCACCTTTTAAAGTATGTCTAATACCTCCTGGGAATGCTCCTTTAAGGCTAAGTTGAATATGATGTCAGCTGCTCAGTGTAGTCCTACTGTAAATGGTTATATGTTAATGTTAACTCAATGTTTTACATTTCTAATAACTCAACCAAAACAATGTTTTTTTAACTTCCTATGAAATAACAGACCACCACCCCACCCTTGAGGTCACATGCAACATCATTTTATCCTTGCCAAATTTAGAATGCAATGTAAACACAGTATTTTGAAGTAACTAAAGGTCTTAAATGCTTTCCCATCGATTAAGTTAAAGGAACATGTTTTGGTTGATTTATGAGAATTTTTTTGTAATTTTTAAAGGAGTACAGTAAATTTTAATGCAACACACAGGTTTAAGAAGGAAAGAAACCAAGAAACACGCAATTCTCCAAAATCGATCCATTGGGTGTTTAAGTAATATGTCATTTATCCAAAAAACACTATCCCCCCCCCCAAAAAAATTGTGCAAAAAAAGCCTTGCAATGCTGCTGCCTTGAAATGGTTACTTCCAAAACAACTTATTTCTTTGAAATTCAGCGATCATATTATAAAAATCACATGAGTAAATATTTATATTTCATCAACAGAAAATCAATCGTTAACTTTGTCTGCATGGTCACATGTCTTTAGGCCATCGCCCATCCCTTCCTCAAACAGTGCTCAGGCAAGAAAGAAACAAAACAAGGGAAGATTTTTTTCTTAAAAATCAGAAAGAAAAAAAATTGTCTACAGGGGGAAAAAAAGTGATCCAGCTGTGACTGTCAGGAGAGAAGTGATGCGTGGTTTCTCTCTGGGCACTTTCATTTTACCGACCAGAGCAGTGCTGCGGAGAGGAGCTAAATAAGTCGACGATTCTCGTTAAAAGTAGAAATATTAACAACTTCTTGTCCAGTCATGTGTTGCTGAGATATCATTCCAGGAAATTGGATATTTGATCATAATATAAAATTTAAAAAATTAAGTTTGCTAGGAATTGAAGCCTGGATGATGGCAAATTTTGAGTTTTATACACTCTTAAGCCAATAAGCTCTTTAATTCCTAGTATTTGTATGAACATTTGACCCATTACTTCTAAGCCACCAAGTTGGCACCTGGAAGAAAAGTGAAAGTAGGCATCAATTTTCAAGGTTTGCAAAAATAAAAATAAAAACATCACTTTAAAATTAAATTATGGCACACGAAATGTTTTTGCTGTAACAGATTAAATGGTAAATAACTTGCTAGAGAGGAGCAGCTAATTATGCAAATGTCGAGATATTCAACCAATCGGGAGGAGTTTGTTCATGTATGTCCTTCAGAAAAGATATTTTGAAAGCCTTATAATGAGTGTTATATAATATAGTGGTAATACTTAATTATCTTCAGCGGTAGGCTGCAAGGTTTCTTATATCACATATTCACATTCTTATTACTTTGCAATGTGAAAAACACCAAACATCTACTACAACAACTTCAAAGATGTGCTGTAACCATGGCAACAGCAGTACATCAGCTGGACTCCAGATTTGACGTCCATGTTAAAGGTGTTTGTTTTGACCTTGATCTATATTTTGGAAGCAAGCTTATACCTGGTTTTGTGTCTCTGTTACCACTTTTCACTGACTGTCTTGCAATGGTAACATGTTTTGATATGTGGGTCTTGCAATGGTAACAAGTTTTGTAATATGGGTCCTACACATCCTTGAAGGGTTCTGTACAGAATTGCTTGCAAATAGCTTGAATTTTTCTAACAAAAACAGTTGAATTACTTTAAAACTCATCATTAATATAGCAAAGTTTTCCTGTTGCTGTGGATTTTCGACCTAATTGATTTTTTTTTGCTTGTCCCACCAAGGGATATGGGTAAACTTTAATATGTCCTTGTCTTTCAGATCATGATTCCATTCTGATCCCAAAACAATAAATAAATAAATAAATTCAAAAAAAAAAAGTTGATATCATAGATGTAGCTCTAGAAGAAGAATGTCAAGAACAAAGGAATATGAAAATATTTACAATCATAAATCATTTGTAATTTCTTCTGGGTTTGCAGTCTTATATTCAGCTCAGTTGTCAATGACCCCCAAAAAAACTATTGCATTATAATCAGATTATTGAGTAATTCTCAGAGTGCTTGTTTTGTGGGTCTACCTCTATATATCAAGTCATCACAAGAGAGAAAAGAGAGGGGGGGGGGGTGATGTGAGGCAAGCTCCATATATTTCTTATCCTTCAACGAGTCTGTTCATCTTTTTATTAGCACCAAACCAATATTAATACTCTAATGAATCAAAGTTTTGTTGAAGTAGAGGGAGGTTCTCCTTTCAAAATAAATAATTAGAAGGTAACAAAATTTATTCCCCGACAAGCAGTTCCCATCTCCTTATAGACCTAAACTCCCATTTCCCTATTGAACTACATCTCTGGTAAAACATTGTGTTTTACACTCTTATTCTTCCCACCAATAAACCTCAACTCTAAAAAAAAAGGTTTCTTGAGTTATTGTACTTTAGGGAGGAAAGGGCCAAACCAGAGTTTGCCCCAGATGAGAGTTAATTTTTACGAAAAAGAAAAGTGAGACGAATGACCCGCTGACCTCAATCTCTTTGACTGCCCGATTAGTGTGATAGTACCGACTTGACATAAAAAACGGGTTAAATTGGATGGACACTGTGGTACTATAAAAGGAGAAGATAATATTTGACATGGTTGTCTGATGCCTCATTCGCTTTTCCAATCCCCCGTTGAATTTATTGATAGGCCTAGGCTCTTCTTCTTTTATTATGGTTTACAAAGTCAATGACATGATACGTAGAATTAGAAAATAGGCCATTGACCGAGAGGATATGAGGGAGCTTTGTTTTGTCCCCGTAATTTTTTGGGTCTTTCCGTCCCCCAAATCTTCCATAGGAACATTAGGGGAAGGGGGAGGGGGTGGGTTAAAAGTAGCCTCTTGCAAATTTCTAGATTTCATTTCTAGTTATTTCTAAAAGCTGCGTTGATTATTGAATTGGCTTTCTTCAAAAGTTTGAATAACTGAAGGAGGAATGTTCTTTAATTAAAAATCTGCATTAGTGGTTAAATCCAAAAGGTTCAGACATGTTTCATCTTTTGGCAGCTCTTTATATCGTTGAACTTCCATAAAGTAGCAGATTTGTATACTTCATCAATATTATTTTGCAGTATTTTTAACTTTCCACTGCCCATCTCACCACTCACTTTTTTTTCGCAGCTTTTTTCTTTTCCGGTAAATGTTTGTTTTTTAAGAAGGGGGTGGGGGGGGGAGGGTCTGGGAGATCCCCTTAAAAACTTGGCATTCTCTTTAATTCATGGCTTTGTAACGATAGGAAGGTTAATAGAAACAGCAATATTTTGGCATGGTTGGTGATTTTGACATGCTATTCATGTGTGAGGGGAACCCAGGGCATTGGCCGAGATATGGAAATATGCAAAAGTCTTTATGTCATGTTCAGTGTCCCTTTCTGTACCCCCTCCTCCCACCCACCTACCCCACACAATCCAGTTCCCCAAATTGACAACCAGTCCATGTATATTATTTTGCTTCAAATACCCTTCAAATGTCTGGCCATGCATGGTATATATTTTGTAACCCAAAGCCTTAGAAACATTGTCTTCGGTTTTCACCTGTACTTAGTTTAAACCTGACACGCAGATGACCTATTAATCATTTGCTCTATTTCAATAAAGTATTTTATTGAATTGATTAACTTCAGTGTCCATGTCGCTAACTATCTTCAAATGACTGTCTGGCTTGAGAACATGCAATTACGTACACCGCGGTGAAATTTAGTCAGCGACAATTAACTCTGCTATGTACATGTCGATATAAAGTCCGGATGGCGATTTAATTAAACTTGCTACCAATCATCATCAATTGAATGGGTGACTAATTTATATGTCAAAAACAATCTCTTTTAATTACAGCCAATATCATAATTATTTACCCAACTAAACTGGGAAGATAATATACAGATGGTTTGATTTTAAAGTCTGCTACCACATATTCCCCTAGGTGAAATATCTCTACGTATCTATGCATAGGGTGATTATTTATATATATAATATTTATATTATTTTTGGTGTTATTTATGATCAGTTGTGAAGGTGCTATGTTGTCATCAATGACAGATCAGCTTATCAAGTAAAGGAGTAATTGTCTTGCACAGGTGGAGACAGGGGCGGCGATCTGTTTCAAATATTGGGGGGGACATTTGCTTGGATGCAGGCGAATTACTATCAAAGCGGAGCGCCACCATTGGTTGGCGCGCAGCGTACAAGAAATTTTTTGGTTTTGATAGCCCCCCAGATCACTGGAAATGGCACTTCTCGGCCTTGAAAATGACCAACCAGATGTACACTTTTGCCTGAGAACCAAGTTTTACCTAATAGATTTTTTTCTTCATTCATCATACCTTTTTTCAAGATTGTCACCAGTCACACATCATGTTCGACCTCATTGCATCTCCTGTGGATCATTGCTTTTGTAGGAAATTCTACGTAACGCCCCTTAATACCCGTCAGCCCCACTTTTCAAGGTTTTAAGCCCATTATTTGTTCAGAATTTGAATAATAAATTCACTTCAAAACATACCCATGATGTTGCACAAAATTTAATCTATGGACAACCAATATAGAAAACCCCCCTCAACCCCTAACAGACCGGTCAAAATTGCACGAGTAGAGGGAAGTATGATGAAGAATGTTGTTCAAAGAATTTTCGAAAATTCAGACACAATGAAATTATTGGTGTAAAAATATTGAAACCTCTTATAACGGCTACTATAAAACTTTGATATCATAGAAAATACCCAAAAAATATGCTCGAGGGGGAGGGCGGTCTCCACCCTTCACCCCCCCCTCCCTTGGCTAAGCACCTGCGGTTAGAAATCTTGTAGGAAACAGGCCAAATGGAAACCCAGTGAACCCATATCGATGTGGATCATATGTGTGATTGTACGTACTTACACTCATACACAAGATTCCAACCAACTTTCATTACGGATGCGGTCCGTCTAGCTATTCATTTCGAAAAAAAGTAAAAACTACTTTCGGTCATATATAGTAACAAATTGTGACACGGTTAAACAGGCGCCTTGTGAGGAATTTGCCAAGGGAGGGGCAAAGCTTGTACCCAGACCATCTAAGCGTAGCGCCACCATAAGTTGGCGCGAAGCGCAAAAGAAAATTTTTGGCCGAAAATGCCTCCCAGATTGCTGGAAATGGCACTTCCCAGGCCTTTTAAGTTGCATCTAAGCATTTTCTATTTTGAAATTACTAGCGATATCATAAAAAAATACAAAACATATGCTTAAAAAAAAACTATGCCACCAAATATTGGGGGGGATATTAGATACTATATCCCCCCCAACAAAAATATTGGGGGGGACATGTCCCCCCCATGATCGCCGCCCATGGGTGGAGATATAGACTACTTGGGCTTTTAATAAGAAGCTTACTTGGGAAGGGAGGGGGTGCAAGAGTAAGGAAGTGGGGAAGGGGGGGTGCATTAGGAAAGGTGGAAGTTAGGTGTTGCATATGAGGACAAACCGTTTGCAAATTTCTCTCTGTTTCACTGCACACTTACATTGAGAGCTGGTAAGGTTACTATACATAGCACCATCATGCTACCAAACGCCGAGAGGTGAATTATGGGAGGGATTGAGGGGTACTACTCTCTCCTCAGATATGCTGGTGAGGTATATATCCATGAAGAATCAATCAGCAATGGCATAGATACTATAATGATAACATTTCAGATGTTTTGGAGTTATTCTTTGTATTAATTTTGTTACTTTTTGAGACACAACGTCACCCCAGTGCCATTTCTTTGTGAACCCAAATCCAAAGGTAAGAGCATCGAACAATTACTGCAAAATTGGACAGTGCCTGCATGATGTCACTGTTGCACTGCATAGAAAAGCTTCTAAATTTTCACAGGATTTATTATTTTTTATTCTACATACATTCCTATTTTCATAGTGCAAGTAAACATTGAATATTGATGTTCTTAGTATCTGTGAAACTTTTACTTTGTAAGAAGAACTTTTGTGACGAGCAACATCAGTTCTCTGGAAGCAGAGAAAGAAAAAAATATATAAAAGGTAAGATATTAACTGAAGAATCCATGTACCAAGTTCACTTAGTGACATGACAGTTAAACTTGATCAAACCCCTCTTTCTTGTGCATGCAAAAAAGAGGAGCCATCAATACGAACTGTTAAAAATCCCTTGAGGGTGTTATTCCACATCACAGAACATCACACTCTCCTCTATAGATCATAATATATTATAAACTTGCAAGAGATGGTGCTTGAATTTTAACGCTTGCTTTAAACTCCTCTTTCCAGAAACACAGTGCCACTTAAATATATATCCCCTTATCTGGGGTTTAGCTTGTCTTTATTGGTGCTTATTGTTTCCATATCTTGAGTGCCAAAGTTAAGGTTCCCACAGTAATAATACTTGCTAATCTCTCACTCTCCTTATCTGGACAAGTGTAAGAATATCTCGAGACATGTTGCAGCCTGTCAGACACGACCTATACTGCAGCGTACCTTTAGTAGTATTTGAGGATCAAAACTCAGTTACTACTACTGCAAGTTGTATTTGTCAATTGACTGCATATGAAGCTATGCTGCATGAATGGAAGGATTATTGAATATTAAAGCAGCATTTTGCGTCCTTTTCTATGATTTTTCTCAACCTCACTGATTCCACTTTGCCATAACGACATACATAACTAGCTAATCTATTTATATTTTACTTCAAATGGTGGCATAAAAGTCGAAAAATTTGCAACTTTCAACTTTGTTGTTCTCCAAGATATTTTCCGTTGGGAACCCAATAAACCTCGCCCATAATATGAATATTTAAACACTACGAACGTCATTGACAGATACGTAATATAACACCACGCTTGATTTGTGTACAGTCTATATGGCAGTTGTACCAGGGAGTTGCATAACAACTCCCTGGTACAACCAACGCGAAGTCTTGAATCTATTTTTAGCAACGGCTCATAACTAAACCTGCATCTCTGATTGGTTGAATTCAAAGTAGTGGGTTTGGCGGAATTGTATGCGATTAATTTTAACTGTGAAATTTGTCGAGGACACTCTTCTCATTTATCGACATAAATCGTTAATTACTCGCTAATTAACGCTCTTGGCAGGGTGAAACTTAGATGGTATCTTAGATTGCTGTTTTATGATTGATACATGTAAAAAAATCGATGCACATGTTAAAAAAGTGGAAAAAAGCGACCCAACGCAAAATGCTGCTTTAAGAGACCTCAATGAGTTATGATGATGTATGGTGTATGGTACGTTATGTATACAAAGCTCATAGAACAATTTGGTACATTAAAATGTCATCATGTAGGTAGTCATCAGTTAATACTGCATGCAGTGGCAGAGCGTCCCAACAGTCAGGGGGGGCGGATGCCCCCCCCGACGGACTCAAATGGACTGCTGGCGCCCTTTTCAGCTTTTTACTACTTTTTACTTATTCGCGATTATTGACTTTTTATTGCGCTCTCAAATACCTGTTGACATTTGTCATATTCTGTTGGTGTAATTTTCTGACAAAATGGCGACGACACCTATTTATTCTTCGTTTATCTGCAAATTAGCAAGGCCCGGAAAGGGTCATTTCCAGCGATCTAGGGAGTATCTTTACTCAAAAAATGTCTGTACGCTCCGCGCCAACCTGTGGTGGCGCTCCGCTTAGATAGTGTCGAAAGCGCCCCTACAGACCATGCCCCCCCCCGACCAATACCCCTAGCTCCGACACTGACTGCATGCAAGCTGGGTTAGCAAGTAGAATTATTTAGTAATGAAAGTTTTTTCTCCACTGTTCCTCTTTTCACTGACAGTGAACTTTGCTGGAAGCGAGGTCGAGCAAGTTGTCCGTCATTAAAATCGATTCTGAATCTCTATCGTACTTTGCAGTAATGATAAATATATGCCTTCTTAAAATACCCAAATTTGTTACCCAGGCAGGCTCTGAATAAGAGAAAATTTGAAGAGTAAAATTTGTCATTATTCTTCTTACTGTTAATCGTCATTAACCTCCAACTCAAAAGAAAGTTTTAAGTAATATGCTAAAACATTTTCCCTGATTTAACTGAATACTTTGTTCAGTCATGAAACTAATTTAACTTCTCTCACTTTTAGCGTTCTCCCCTCCCCCCACTTCACTCTTCCTCCCCTCATCCTCCCCTCATTCCCCCTCATCCCCCCCTCTCATGGCCTCTCCTTTGCTCTCCCCGTACCCTAGCTCTCCCTCCCATCTCCTCTTTGCTCTTTTTTTACTATCGTTTTTCTTTGCTTGTTTCTTTCTTTTGTTTCCTTATTTATTTGCTTTACTTCCTTTGAGGTTATCGTTGAAATTATCAGATCTTGGAAACATTCAAAATGCTCTTTTAAATTTAGCCGTAATGTCGGCCTGATTTGGCGCCACCCCAGTTGTAGAGAGTAAATGTTACATATAAATACACTTGTAATTTTCCAACATGATCAGACCATCCTTAATCTCAGGGACTCATGTCCCCAGGAGATGGTATTTGATTTCCTCTGAGATAGAGCCAGCCCTTGGGGTAAGCCTTACATTGCTTGAAGGTAGAGGGCAAGGTTGTTCCTTATATTTCTACAAAATATTGAATATTCTTCTCTGGTCTAAAGGCAATCGTTTCCATGGGAAAGGTTTAATGATCAATGATCTTCTGTAAACATGACATTAATAAACGACAGGATTAAGCCCACCGTCCCACCTCTGATCAAAGGAACATCCCAGGATGACCCAGTCCAGTGAGGGAAAAACTAAGGTGTGAGGTGGTATGTTTGTTTGGTGCTGCGGGAATTTTCAATTTTTGGTTTCAGAGTAATCCTGTTGGTTGATTAGTAACCCTATACCTCATTACTGTCTTAAGTAGTGGAAGTGGAATTGATTTGTTTGTAAACACTTGGACTTGTCAAAAGTAACAGGTCTGAAAGTAGTAGAGCCAGTTTTGACAAGTCTTGTTGTGGTTTGTTTGGCTATGAACCAATTACCTAGTTTCTCGTGAAGGAAGAAAAACAAATAACTTTCACTTCACAAGGATCATGTTCCGGTAGAGGGAAGATAGCGTGAAAGTTTCGTGGCGGCAATGATTTCGTGGGAAGAAAATACAGAAAGCTGCACATGCATATGGGTTTTTGAGGGTGGGTGTAGGACGAGAAACCCAAGCTGTTAATCGTAATTTCACGGGTATAAATTCTCCAGGATAACGATGATGTAGAAACATAATTAAATACAGAAGAATACTGAAACGGAATAACAACTCGTTTGTGACATAAATTTTGCCAGCATAGAATAAAGGTCATTATAATTGGCAGCAATTTAAGTTTTGGAATGCTAATTATATTTTTCTTCTTTGATATTAGTTATTCTTCCTGTTTAACATATGTTGTGAATCCACTTTATAAATTATATATTTATACTGGAATGAATAAAGAAATAAATGAAACTAAAATAAATAAATAAAAGTTGCTGGAGGTTTTCCAAAGTACATTTCCAAAGGTTCTGATATTCCACATGATCCCCAGAATTTGTTGCTTATTAACATTGACTATAAAATATCTCAGTGTGGATAACTACTATTTCTTAAAAGCGGTAGTTAGACAAAATTGTTTGAAATATGAGAATGGGTGACCATCATCAGACTCTCTAGCATATTTGCTTTTCGGGGGAAATACTGTTGACCTTTATTTTATTTTTTATTTTTTTTAGCCTCTGAAGAAGATCCTATTAGCCTACAGTGGGATCTTCTTCAGAGGCTTAAAAAAATAAATAATAATAAAAAAAAAATATTGAAAAAATATAAATAAATAAAATTGAAAAGAATAAAATAAAGGTCAACAGTATTTTCCCTGAAAGCAAATAGTACGGGCCAACTTTTTTTTTTATGCATTCTTTATATTGTGTGTATAGTAAACTATGTACAGAATTCTGCTTCCAGGTAGTACAGTGTAGTATGAGACCATCACACTGACTATTAAGCCAATACTAACAGTATTGCTCTTACATATCGTATTCTTATATTCATCTGGATCCAACTGTTTGTCCATCAAGTCTTGTCACAGAATATAAAGATTATCTCTGATCTGTTTAAGTTTTCTGTGGGGTCCTGTCCAACAAGTTACTCACAAATTTGATACTATTTCATCTAAAACCTCGTTTTCGATCATCGTTTCTAATCGACCTGGGGATCTCCTGCTGTTGGTGACCAACATTGAAAATTGCTCAGGTGTACTACTAACTCAGGGGAGGTGGCATGAGACCAAAATAACACTTCATACTGCTCTCAGAGAGTGAGTAGAAAATAGAAAGGAGAAAAAAAGGGGGGAACAAAAATCACAGGAAGAGTGTGCATACATGTGTAAGGTTAAATGAGTCAGGACAAATGTTGTTGTAGGAATAATTAAAGTCACATGTGACTATCGTGTCGATTTAGAAGAGCTTGTTTTCTTACTCTGTGGGTAGGCGAAGCGTAACCTGTCGTAACAGCGGCCCGGTCAAAGCTTGGAGGTCGAAAAGGTCGGGGAGGCAATTTCCGTGCCAGAGTCCGGACCTACCTGTAACCTCCTTCAGGGGGTCGATAGATTACAAAGTAGGATGAAATGAATTAAAATCCAAGATATATATATGTATATATATAGATATATACATGTGCAATTGGAGTAATTTCCCAAATCGAAGCTGATTCGTTTTGACAGAATTTACAAGTGTGTGTTTCAAAGAATATTTGTTCAACTTAAATTTCTGTGAGTCATCATCACTGTGTATAAAGATTTCCAAGTATATAGTGCTTGAGCTTTGTGTACTTACATGACATTACTATACCAGAAGGATGCATGGAGGGTATAGTATTTAATTGGTATAATTTGCATTTGGATCTCAATTTCCAGCAATTTTACACAAAAACTTAACCGGAATTATTTGGTTATAATAGGATTGCAATTGATTCAACCGTGATGCAGATGTAACTAACGAAAGATATCCCTTCCCCATCTCCGTCCCCACCCCTTCTCCATCTCCTCCACCACCCCCCCTCCCCTGGGGATTATCCCATTCGTTATTGCAAAGATTCTGTTTGGTCAAGAAAAAATACTATACATTAAAGAAAGAACTAATAGGTATTCATAACATTTGTAATCTAAGAGTTAAATTTACTGCAATTAGCACTAGTGCTAGCTGCTGTATAACTATACACTTGTTTGGGAGGATGTTATGCTCTCTATGTGGTAGAAAACATGGAAAGATGTTTGTTAAATTATGTTCCTAGTCTTATCAGCCTATTTTGGTTTGTACAGTTTCCTTCTTCTTGTTAGACCTCTGTGATGGATCTAGCCTAATAGGTAAGAGGTCAAACTTGAATAACCTTTGGTTTAGAGGACTAATTTGTTTTTATCAACCCACTTGATACTTTGTGGTCCATGACTAGAATATGTCATGACTTTATTCACTGAATCATGTGGACACAACATACCTCATAAACCCAGATTATTTCACAATATTATAGCTTTGGAAGTAGAACATGACCAGAAAGTATTTAACCATAACCCTTTATTTGTCCCTCCCCCCCTCCTATAAAAGATGTAATCATTATCTAGTCCTCCCAAAGCTTGGCATTCAGTTTATACATGTTTCTAAGTTTTATGGTTTGCTTTATAATTTATCAAAATTAACAGTTGTATTGTAACAGTATAAAAGTTAAAAACTACATTTATTCTACTCAGCATCGATGTTGTGTGACCAGAAGTTAATTTATATTTCTTGCTAGAGATCTCACTAGTCAATGTACCCAAATACAATAGAAAATGAAGCCAAAAAAACCCATTGTACTACCTTTCCATTTATACATAATTTATAGACATGCTATCCTTTGGGAAATTTGTAGATCGGTGGGGTCTTTTTTTTTATGATCATATTTCTTTGATTCGAGTAATTATGCAAATGGAAAAGTTGCCCACAAATTTTTGCAGGCATAAAATTGCTGAAAGTTTTGTAAAGTACTGTCCTGATGGTTCTGAATCTCTAGATTATTTTTTTCCAGACACTGAGGAGTAATAAATTTATATCGATGAATGAAATGTCTCTCAGTAAGGAAAGAAAAATACTTCATGGATGATGGCAGTAAAATGGTTGATGAAGTCGGAACATGAGTGACCATTCTTAAACTTATTGTAGCTTATTTAATGGTCAATGCTGACGACCTCAAATTACTTATATACACCTTTATTACTGTTTTGATCTGCAGTTGCAGAAAATTTACCCACATTGAATGTTTCTCACAAATTCCACTTTTTGAGATAATGTAGTAATTTAGCTCTTCTTGATCATCCTGAGAAATAGTATGAAATTTGGGAAAACCAAAATTAGAAAGAAAAAAAAAACAGTTTTTTTTTTTTTTTTTTTTTGGGGGGGGGGGCCTTCCTTCTCTTCTCATGACTGTAAGAGCCCATTTTTGTCTTAATAACTAATCAAACACTCCCCAGTGACTTGCATATTGTGTCTCTTATTCCCCTATTTTTTTTTTTTTTACTTTCTTTTCCTTCTTAAGTTCAGCTGCTCTCTTCCTGCTCCACTCATTGCCTTTAAAGAGTTTATTTTGGTCACCATAACGGAACCACCCTCCAGTTACTTGCATAGTTCATCTCTCATTCCCTTTTCTTTAATTTTCCTTCTTTTTGTTTTCTTTGTTTTTGGCTTTTTTTCTTTTCCTTTTTAAGTTCAGCTGCTCCCTTCCTGCTCCACTCATTGCCTTTAAAGAGTTCATTTTGGTCACCATAACCAAACCACCCCTCCAGTGACTTGCTTATTCTACTCCTCATGCCCCTTTTTTCCCTTCTTAAGTTCAGCTGCTCTCTTCCTGCTCCACTCATTGCCTTTAAAGAGTTTATTTTGGTCACCATAACCAAACCACCCCTCCAGTGACTTGCTTATTCTACTCCTCATGCCCCTTTTTTCCCTTCTTAAGTTCAGCTGCTCTCTTCCTGCTCCACTCATTGCCTTTAAAGAGTTCATTTTGGTCACCATAACCAAACCATCCCTCCAGTGACTTGTGTTAGAATCATATCTCTCCATCGGATGGCTAGGATGTCTACTCTTTGGTTTTGGCTGTTAGCTGAATCTCAACCTCTGCACTTTTTTTATCAGTGATTTGGCTGGTAAACCTTCCTTGTGATGGAAACCACTCATCTGTCAACTTGTAGCAGGATGCATCTTTCCACGTTTACCCATAAAAGCGCCATTCCTTTTCCAGCGTTTGCTTTCACCCTGAACTATTGCTATATATGACCTTTCACCACCCTTCGGTGGAACCCTCTCTCTCTCTGCGATCCCACTCATATACCACCATGGCACACCTGGTTCTGATCTTCACCGGGGTCCCTGGGTAACCCTTAAAGGAGGTTCTCCTCCAACAAGGTCAAGTGAAAAAGCACAGGCACCAGTGACTACCCTAATCAACCTTGTCAGTTTCTCCCCTCACCCTTGAGAGATCTGCTAAGCTCTTTACTCTTGGCCTTGAAACAAAGTCTCTGAGAAAAAAAAACAGAGAGAGAATGAAAACTGAGTAAAAGAAAAGAAGAATAAAAAAGAGAGAGATAGACACATTGGTCTCTCATATAACACACTTAGCATGTATGCTATATGTATGCTATATGTATGCTATATATATACAGTATGCTATATATATATATATATATATATATATATATAGCAGGCATCCGGAGAGAGAGTATAGGTACGAAAAGACAGAAAGTAGCAAAAATCTCTGTATTTTTGTATTACTTTCATCCAGTTTAAAGGGTGTGAAGACTCGCGCACAAAGAAACGTCTCATGCTGGTAATCTGACCTAGTTTCGAATGAGGTGTAACAGAAGTGTTAGACACCACCATCGATCCCAGAAAATACACACACTGCTTGCTACCGTGTTTGGGGCGAGTCTTCAATGCCTTTAACCTTTGTACTGCAATATTCAGCTACAATCTTGATGTTGCCATCCGACCGGAGACTTTGGATACATTGCTCATGAATATTTATAGATCCACAGAGCTCGCCAAGCAGTCTTATGCAACAATGTCTTTGTAGTGACCAATAACAGCGACTGTACCACCTGACAGCCTGAAATGGTATATATCAGTGTCGGGTAAAGTCCAAGAATAATCCGGTCACACGATAGTCTTTACATAGACAGCATACCATCCCATTCGCCAAAATTATATTCCAAAATACTATGATTCTACAGGTGGAATTTTGAAGGTCTCAGAATTGTAAATTAATCTATGGGAACATAATCTATTGTGGAAAGTGGTGGTCAACCTTAAATCCATAGCACCACAATCTGGTCAGCTGGTTCTTCTGCTCAAACAGACTTCCATGTATCAAACAAGGCACATGTGCCCAATATTTAAAACTAACATTCAACAACAAGAAATTTGATTGGTCTGTGACTTTGCAACCAGTTTTGGGAGCAGAGAGTATATATACTATAGTTAAAATGGTGTCTGTATGAATTAGGTATGTCATTTAAAGAGGGAGTGAGCGATATGTAAAATAACAGCAGCAAGTTCTTAGAGTAGGAGGTTGGGCAGCAGAGGGATTGCAATTCACACCATATGACAGTGCCTATATGTACAATGTAGTACAAAATTTGTCAAGGACAAAATCATGTAAAAATGTGATCACAATTTTTGTAAAATATGTGCATAGTATCATCTGCATGGATAACATATATCATTTCTGCGACTCGGTCTCTTTAACTCTGTTTCGATTAACTTTATTGGGTGTGTCCTCAAAGGTAACCAAAACCTTCATAAACACATGCACACTGTGTGCGATACACCTTATTTTATTTCAGTCATGACACAAAATCTCCAACTGTCTATTAAAAATCATCTTTCCCAATTACTCGAGTGATTCCTCTTATGTTTTCTTTCTGCCTGAAGGTCAAGTGGTTGATATTAGTCATGTCCCAGTTGTTGGTCCATTTCAAAGAACCAGGATTTGGTTAAAAAAGAGAAGGAAAAAAAAGTACAGAGACAATCGGCAAAAAACGGGTGAACCCGGAAGACAAACAAAGACAGAGTCTGACACACGGATCTTATGTACACAGACACCACGATCCCTCACCACTTGAGATATCCAGGCACCTTCACAGTTTTACAGAGAAGTGATGTAATGCATGGCTGATTTGCTGTTTTGGTAGGATTTTTCTAATTTTAAGATTGACAGATAAGGAAAAACACCTTGTGTATATATATATATATATATATATATATATATATATATATATATATATATATATATATATTTCAATTATATAAATATATATATATATAGATATATATATATATATGAAATGAATGTGTAGCAAGTGGTATGACACCTGGGTAATACGCCCTCAACGACAGTTATACAAAAATATATAAATAAATATATAAGCTTCAAAAAATTTTCACAAATTAAATAACAAGTGTCATAGTTTCTTTGTATTCGACATTTGAAGCAGCTTGATACAATGAGAAAGAGTGAAATAATAATTTTTCTTGTCTTTAATCGTTTGGGTTTAGATATTTAGATATAGTGTCACTTGAAAAACTTTTGTTCATTCTGACATGTGACCAGATATGACATATTGACCTGTAATGTTGTGATGGCATTGATAAGAATAAAATCCAGTATACCAGGATGCTATTACAGATAGATTTCCATGCTAGGGTATGTGATTGAAGGTGCTTTAGTACCAACCCCCAACCCCAACCAATAGGGAGGGGGGGTGGAACCATACTTAGCCTCAGTTTGTATCTATATGATATCTTCAATTCTTTCATATATCTGTATAGATATATATATGGTTTGCTATGGAGGCAGCATACATTATATATTTCTGCTTGATCAATGTTAAAACTTATTAGCAAACATACTAATTCCCCATATAGTTCTTTCAGAATAAAAGAAGTAAAATAAAAATGTAACTTTTGAACAAATTACATAAGGCAATAATAATGTTCACAACTATGTTTAATGCCCTTCTGCAGATAACTCTTACCACCAACTTAAAAACCCAGAAACTTTTCTAACTCTTCACCATCGAATCCATTACAAGAGTTGTCTCAAAGGAGCGGATAACTCCCAAACTATTTAATTTATGAGCGTTTGTAAGTTTTCTCCTGGTCCAAATTCCTTTTGGACTCCCAGCAGAATGGTAAGGAGTCAAAGCTATTTCCTTTTCCCGTCAACCGTGGCATACGTCTGCCGCCTGGTAGCCCATGTTGCCAGGGAGGCGGGGACCTCCGCTACAGGACGTTCTAATTTGTTGGGAATGTCTCTGTTTGGTTGTCCTGAGTAACTGGCTTTAGTTTTTCTCTCCTCCTTCCCCTCCCCCCCTTTTTGTTTTATATTCTTCTTTTTATCCCTCTTTTTCAGTAATGGTAATATCTACATTTTCTGTCATTGGCCCAATATAAACCACTTAGCCAATTACTTTCAAAGTTACCTAGCTACATTCCTTGAAATTTCACTTGAAACAATTGTGCAACATTTTTGTTAAGTTTGATATAATTAGACATTCTTTGGAATAATATTGGCCAACTTTTTCATATCGTCATTGAGAATTTAGAAGTCATGTCAACTGTATCATTACATTCATGTGATGCAGTACAACAATATGTTACATTATATCAACTTGATACTTAAATATAAATATGCAATTAGTTATTGTGACTGATCATATTAGCCTACAGGTGAAATTGAAATCAAGTGCTAGCCATGCAGGCTATAGACAACTCGACTGACTCTGGTAACCATTTAAAGGTGGCACGGAATCAGGATAATGCTTTGCCCATTTGGCAAGGTTCATAGTAAAGCTAATTGGCTAATTTTGCAAAGTCTTTGATGTACTCTAAAACAAGTTAATCATGTCAAGTGTTTGAACTAGTAGAATTTTGTTTATTTTTTTTTTTTCAGTTTTTTTGGGGGGGGGGGCATGAGTTGAAACTCTATTCATAGTGATCTGGAAAGCACTAATGTTCACTTAAAATGGTTACATTGTGGGTCAATATTTCTGAAATAACGTGTGTAATAACAAATAGCAATAACTTTCATTTACCCCCATTTTCAAGTAAGAAGAGACTTATGAAAAGGACCTAGGGAAACTTATGGATGTTTCTCAATCGTGTATTAGCATCAGTCTTCACATTAGGGGGTTATGTACTGTATAGGGAAATCAGTTTTATTGACCGGTACATGGAGATGCTTGAAAAAAAAAATATTAATTAAACCTCAGTGTGGATATCTATTTCAATTTTCTCACCGTCTGATGTTTAATGATAACTATTTAATCTTTTATATTGATCGAATGTTTTGTAATATATCGAAAACACCTGCAAGTATCCAAAGAATTTTCATTTTTAACACCCACAAACCTATTGTTACAATACTATACTATTGTACTATACAGCCGCTCAACTATGGCTACGTTGTGTGTGAATACACTGTGGTAAGCTTTACTATAACATTTTAACACCTTATTTAAAATGTTCTTTATTTTTTTTTCTCTTGTTTTTTCTCACTCTCTCCAATCCCTTGCCCCCCCCCCTTTTTTTAGGTCTCTGTTTTGATATCTTTAAGGTAGTGGTATGTACCCCTGCAGTTTCCTCAAAAATTATACAGTATATATTTCATCTGCACTTATGAACTAGACCAGAGAAAAAGTTCAATTGACCCCACATAAAAAATAAAATAAACAGTTACTTAAAAAAAGTGGAAAAAGAGAGAAAGACCTGGAAATTTGAGGGTTAAAAAATCTCAGTCATTTTCAGTCATCCTAATTTCATGGAAATTTAACTCCCCAATATTTCTGCATAGTGTGTAGATAAATAGTTTAGAGGGAAGCTCTTGGGAATTAACCACTGTCTGCATAGTTTCAAATTGACTCAGAAGATTGGCAAATATCATACAATAGTTTGTAACACTTGTGTGCACACACAGTCCTACCCTGGGATATCTGCCTAAGCAGTACTGTAGTGTTGTGACCAACTTGTTGATTGTTTGTTATGCTACATTTTATTAATCATTTTGCTCTGTTTGACCTTAGTATTAAGGAAAGGGAGAGGGAGGGGGGGGGGGAAGGGTGGGAGCCAGTCCTTGTGGAAGAGATGATGATGATAATGTGAGGTATTTGTGAAAGAGATGATGATAATGTGAGGTATGTTGTTGAAATGTGGTTGACTAACTTTAAAGAATGTGTGTTTAACATGGTTTAAATTTCCTTCTCTTCCTGCCGCTCAAAATATACTTCCTGTAACTTTTTAACATTTAATTAAAAAAGGTTTAACCCTAATATTTGTCTGATCTCTAAATTATGGTATGCAGAAAGAATTCAGGTTATTGTTTGGAATAGTTGAACAAATTTCAAATCAGAGACCCCCTCCCCTTCCCCCTCCCCACCTTATTACATTATGTACCCCTATCCCACAACATTACCTGATCCATACCATATAAATTTAGGTAATGAATTAAAAAATCATAAAGCCAACCGCATTCCCCCCCCCCCCCCCCCCTTAAGAGCAATTTTCATTTCCATAATCCTGACCAAGAAATGACTGTGCAAGTCTTCTGATAAGTAATTATGTGCATATTCTAGCAATACCATAGCAATTTCATATGCCAATCTGGTCACTGCGATGTTTGTCATATGTAAACAGTTAAAGAGTGGCAGGTTCACCTGTGCTGAGTGAGTGAGTGGAGTTGTTGATAGTACATAATCATAATAAAAGCAATACTTTCAGTTACTGTGGTAAAGAGGTGTTCACCTGTACCCGGATGTCAACAATTATAGTCAGCCCTTCATTGTCACACATCAGCCTCCCGCCGTCAGTCACGATAAGATGGTTATAATGTTTAGTTTACCCTTCACAAATCTGCTACCTTTAGTTATCAAAAATAATTTCACAATATAAAATAACGGATGTCGTGGCACCTAAACAAATGCGGAAACTTGTTTGAGTCATCTATTGTTGAATAAACAAAATGCATTGTATATGACGATTGATGAAAAAAAATATATATTTGGGCTGACTTGGGCTGTATGTGACCATGTTGGTGGTTTCTACTCATTTGATCTCCATCATTTATCTAGTTTGGGAGTTAGTACTTCCTTAAGTGTTTTGGCCTAGTACTTCCTTAATTGTTTTGGTCAACAGATATGTAATTTTTCACTGGCGATTAGAAGACCAATTTTTTGCAACCGTCCCCCCCCCCCCCCGCTCTAAGGCTTGGCTCAATAAAATGATCGATCAACAATCAATCGAATATACTGACGGTTGCGCATATGTACGTATGGATTCCACTCCTGCCCCTCCCCCCCCCCCTGGCTTTATAATGAAGTGATCAATTAACAATCCATCAGATCTGTTTAATAGTGACGGTACACAAATGCATTGGCACATATGCATTCTGCTCCCTGCCCCTTCCCCCTCTCCCCTTGGCTAAATGAAACGATGTCTGTCCAATAGTGACAGTGTGCATATGCAATTGCCTCATCACATCCTGTTTTTGGATGAATGCTTTGGATACAAATTAATATCTCTCAAAATGCTCAAATAAGAGAGGGTTTTGTACGTTTTAGTCGTAAAACTAAATCCTGCTCAGATCAAGTGGTTCCGTGCTGGTGTGTATATGGGCATTGAATCAATAAGGAGAACAATCAGTGGTTTCCACAGTCTCTTATGGAGCAGTTTAAGTCACGCTCAGGAATTCAGGACATCCCTGTTTTGTGGTAAGAAATCACTCTTAAAATAGCTCAGTTTGTAATGAATAAATATTTTCTGTAACCTTGATTTGGTTGTTAGATAGTAGAGTATTGCTTCTAAAACAGGATCTAAGTATTTAAGATTTTGTTCTCGTTTTATAAAAGGTACTTGTGTGGGAATGTGTGTTGTTCTGCCATCTGATCAATTGTGTTATTTATTCACTGATTACAGTTTTATCCCATCGGAATTTTTCATTTTAGCATCCTGCAAGAAAAAGGAAAAAGAAGAAATTAGGAGAAATTACCATTGTTTTTGTAATAGTTGCAATTTTTGCATTCGAAAGGAGTGAATTGAAAATAAGGTCAAGTTAGTCTTGAAAACAGTGAAATTCAAAAACTTTGAGAAAACTTTTTCTTTTCAGAATTTTTTGATAGTGGCATAGAACTGAGCAAGGAAGTGTCTACTGATCTTTGCTACTTATTTTTGCTTCATTTTCAAATCCATTTAACTTTGAGTTAAATGTGGCAATGTCCTAATGGCTTTCCTCTGTTTATGTTTTCAGGTCTTGAGGGTCACTACTTTGATGATGTCCGTGGTATTCTGCCTCTCCTCTGAAAGGAAGTACAAAATTTAGATGGAGATCTAGAATTATCCAGATAGAACAACTTTGAAACTCTTCGACAAGTATGGTGGACATGGAAGAACAAGTAATTTCAGCCAGATACTTGGACTTGTCAAAATATCACATCTAAGTTTCAACCAAATGAGGGGGCGTATAGATGCTTTCTAGTCACTTCGCCCAACAACCATTTCGCCCACCAGCCTGGTCATTTCGCCCAACCAGCCTGGTCATTTCGCCCAACCAGCCTGGTCATTTCGCCCAACCAGCATGGTCATTTCGCCCAACCATCATAGTCATTTCGCCCAACCAGCATGGTCATTTTGCCCAACCGGGTTGGTCATTTCGCCCAACCTTATTTTTTCTAATATTCAGTCAGAATAATATTACTTTTTCTATTCCACTAGTTTAATTTGATTTATTTTGGATTAGGTTACTTCGTAATAGGTAAATGAAAAAAGTGAGGTCCGCTCGATATCGATCAAAGTCTGAGCAGTTATTTCGGGTATAATGGGAGGATTACACTACTTTAGGCGTTTACGCATACAATGGAAGTTATATTATTATACAAACACAGGGGAATCGGTCTTCATAAAAACCTTTCAAACCTAACCCCTTAAACACTGATCCATCCTACTGACTAACAATTCCCGAACGTTTCCTTATTAAATTGAAAAAAAATATATATAAAACCCGTCCGTAATATTGAAGTACTTTATTTAATCAATGTAGCCACTTTATGAATGTAACCACATATGTAATCACATATGTAATCAATTTAACCACGACTTCAAGTTTCCTTAATACTCGGTTCGTATCCCGTAACGTTAACAATTCCCGAACGTTTACTATCGAACCTACCCGCACTAACCCCTAAAACACTGATCTATCCTCAAGATTCCTTAATATTCTGCTCGTATCCTGTAACGTTAACAATTCCCGAACGTTTCCTTTTGAAGTATCATATTTAATCAAGGTTGGGCGAATTGACCAGGCTGGTTGGGCGAAATGACCAGGCTGGTTGGGCGAAATGACCAGGCTGGTTGGGCGAAATGACCAGGCTGGTTGGGCGAAATGACCAGGCTGGTTGGGCGAAATGGTAAGGTTGGGCGAAATGGCAGTTGGGCGAAATGGTTGTTGGGCGAAGTGTCCTGCTTCCGTATAGATGACCAAACCCATTGCATGAGAACTTTCTGATTAGATTTGGTGTCTCCGGATATTAAATGTAATAAGTGGGTGCCATTTGCAAACTGTTGGTCAACAAGAAATGGCTCAAGTTTCCCCACTACCAACCCACTTTTTTGCAACAAACTTTGGGTTAACCTGTTTGCTTAAGCTATGTTTATTTGTAAACAAAGCTTGCTTTCAACTGCTCCAAGCAGCATTAGCTATTTTAGCAGCCTGATGTTATGCCTAGGAGATAATGGTCTCTCTGTTTATTTAGATGTTAACTAAAGTACTCTGTATAATGTTTTATGTAATCTTCTAACGCAGTTTGTTATACGGCAATTCAATGTCATTCACAGACAGTATGGAAGAAATATATTGAAAGGAGATAGCTATTTTATCAAGTGTAATTTTTTGGATTTAACTTCTTTGGTCATTTTTCGTTTGTACATTGTTGTTAGCATACAGTATTTCATCATAGTCGAATCAAATCTACATTTTTGGACAAGAATTATTAGTTGTGTTTTGCTGACCTTGCTACAAACCATGGATTCCATCCTTTATAGCTACATGTCTGTGGAGTGTATATGGAAATATCCATGTATTTATCCCCCCCCCTCTCATCCTCCCTCACCCATAAAGCACCCACCAAGCCACCATCTGTCATTCTACTGCTGATAGAATTTGTTGACATTGTTCTTTACTTAGTATTGAACAATGGAGAACTGATGACGAAATTATAGAGCAATGAGAAAGAGCAAAGAGAATTTCAGGCTAGAATAGGATTTTAAACAGCTGGTGACACTGAGTGTCTTCCATGGCATCTTAGCAATCTTCATCACTGGAGCACGATCGAAAGGAGTCGATTAGTCTTTCTCAAAACTGACTCTAGTTTTGGGATGTTGTTTAATTTGCAAGGGGTGGGGGAGACGCTCAATAACACAACGTCAGTCTGACTGCTTAATAAATAAATAAACATGGAAGGATACTTGATACAGCGGGGTGGGAGTTATTTGGAGAGGGGGGGGGGTTTATAATTGGGGAGGGGATGGAGACAAATTTTACCCCTTCATAGTATAATATTGATTTTAATGTCTTGGTCTGCCTTTTCATGTATAAGTTAGGACTTATGTTGGATTATTGCTTGAACAGATTTTGACAATGTTTGAGAATCCATATCGAAATAATGCAATTACCACAATAAATCATCTTGGACAGAGAAAAAGGAAAGAATAAATTGTTTGTTTTGGTTCTACTTCAATTTTAATAACACATATTCTCTTGATTGATACAGTATTATTCATATCCACATGACAGGTCAGGTGATAATAATGAATCATATATAATAATAAGAAAGAACCTGATACAAGACTTACACAAGTATCTCTCTTTAATATAAATTAACTGTACAAAACCATACAAAATAATACACGACTATATAAAAGAGAAGTTTTTTAAAAAATGTACGAAAGGCCACAGAGGTTAGCTAGTACTATATGGTAGTAGTAGTAGTAGGGCAAGTTCAATTCTGTAGAGGTAAAACAAGTTTGATCATTCTATTTCTAAGAATCTTAGAAAAGGTACTTTTTGTAAATTTCGATTGAGCAATAATGCCAGAAAGAGTTAAAAAAAAATAAGGCATTCAGAATATTTTTAGTCATAGTTTTGGTCACGATCATGAAGGCACAATTAGTACTGTAGGGAAAATCAGTATTTAGCAAAATTCGTCTTAGAAATGATTGGATTTAAGAAAGCAATAAAAGCCCCCCAATTTATAAAAATCTGAGATCACCATTATGTGGACTTTGGATTTTACCGATGCAATTTTGTCAGGATGTGGAAAGTGATCAAAATTGTGTTAAATTTGAAGTTTCTTAAAAATTCTTCAAAGCTTTGAAAATGATTATGTCACTTAGGGCTGTTTTAAAACCTGTTGCACAGTGAACTCCCATTTCAATTTTTCTTTGCGTTTGGCTACTGACTGACTCCAACCATCATCTCAACCACCCCCCCTCATCACCTCACCCCCCCCCCATCAAGGCTTTTAAAGTATGCCAAATGGTGACTTCCTTCAATGCAAGTGGTACACAGAAGATCATACTGTGTGGTGAAGCAACACAACTATTACAAGTGATTACTCAGTTTACAATGAAATTAACCTTGAAAACATTGTTGGCTTTTAGAGGCAGTTTAATAGATCACCATAAAACTTTCAACCCACAAATTCTACTGTTGGATTTAGCAGTTCAAAGGTAACAGGAGATGTATAACCATATATATTTGACATAAAAAGACAGGTGTTCAGAGCAAACCCAAGGTCTGTGAGTCTTAAAAATGAGTCATAAATGTGTGACTGTGTGGTCTTGGACAAGAAAGCCTTGAAAAAGAGAAGTTGCCAAAGTTAAAAAAAATTCCTATGACTTCAACTAGACCCCCTAAAAAAAATTGAAGAAATTATGGATTTTCTTATTAGTTACACAAGTAAACTCAAATTGCAAAGATAGCTATGATACAGGAATGTACAATAAAACATTGAAATGAAAGAAAATATGAATACGGTGAATAAGGCACAGAGTTCTTGCAATGCATAGTGCTAATATAGGATCGGGTTATCAGAACCCGACCCCTCCCCCAACCTCACCCCTCCTCATGTTGCTGCTGAAGTTCAATTTAATGAAATGTTTTAAAGTGCCAGTTTAGTTTCCTTATCCAGATAACATCTAAGAAAGGGCACAGGAAACTTTATCTTTTCCTTCACACTTTCTGCTCTAAGGATCTCCTCTCAACCCCCCCCTCCCCCTGAGGGTTGTTTCCAATGAGCGAGTTTGCGCCTTCTTGAAGGGATAATGTAAGAGATGTTAAATAGTCCAGTAGCTTTCAAGCATATATACAAGTTTTCCATGATTGTTCAGACATATGGTGGCTTCTGCTAACTTATTATGAGCAAGCTACCTCGAAGGATTCCCACGGTCTAGATCCCAGTTCCTGTAAGATTGTTGTATGGTTCATGTAGGTAGGGGACTGTTGGGGGGAGGTACCGTAATCGGATGGGTACGTGGACGCAATCCCTGAGCTGGATACAGCCGTAGCCTGAGGATAGTACTCTGACGGTGAAGCCGTACCACTGCCGAAGTGATGACCACCACCGACGTGCGCTGAAGGCTGCTGGTATTCTGGGTAACCTCCGTTAGTAGGGGAGTGTTGAGTCACCGGGGAATGATGCATGGCGTAGTTCAAAGACTGCATGGTGCCATTGGTGTATTGGTTTTCAGAGTTGACCGTAGACGACTTGAGCTTGTCCTCTAGTTTGAGATTTAACGCGGAGGCGTTCCGATGGTTGACGCCGGGGATCGTTCCAGAGCCATGTTCTGCCGATACCCACTGCAGTGGTACCCGAGCGTCACACACGGGCGTGTCAGCTATGTTGGTGTAGCCTGCGGAAGACTGGGGAGGATAGGAGCAGTGCATCTGATCGGACACCAACGCGGTCGGCATGGATGAGGGCATATGGGACATGTGCGACACCAAATATTGGTCAAGTTCCTCGGACTCCAGACCGTCCATGATCGCGGAACCTATGTCTGTGAAATTCATGTCACCCGATACATGCCTGACTGGTTTGCGGATGCTATACTTCCTTCGCTTCTTCATTGGCGGTTGTTGTTCATCGTCATCCTTGGGTGTGGTAGGCGGGGTAGGGGGTCCCTGAGTCGTACCCACGTGGGGTACCATATCGGCTTCACCCTTTCTGGTCTTCCTCTGTCCGCTGGTAGCGGAGTATGTGGAGGTCATTTCCATGCAGTCTGCTTTGGAGCAGGTGTGTTTTCCACCCCTGTTGCGACGTCTGGGCTGGTACTTGTAGTCTGGGTGATCCTTCTTGTGCTGTAGACGCAACCTCTCAGCTTCCTCGATGAAGGGCTGCTTCTCATTGTCAGAGAGCAATCTGCAAGAAATCAATGAAGAAGAGGAAAAGATTGAAATAGTTTACTTTTCCTACAAATTATTATTTAAAATGTAATTTTGAGAGAAGAAAATTATTGGACTACATTAACATGGAACCTTAAATATAAGACAAGTAAACAAGGGCATGAATCAACAAACCAATACATCATTCACATCATATTTGTGTCCAATCCAATTTACAAGTTTACACCCTTCTACACCTCTCCCCCCCCCCCTCCCTTCAATATCCCTCTCCCACTCGTCTCCTATATCCCATCTGTATTGTGCAGTCCTAGGTAAACCAATGGAACCAACCATCAATGGTGGAATGTTTAGGGCAACATGACTATGAATTCAACTGAACATTCCCCGACTTGAGACAGCAGACAATGTTGTATTAAAGACAGTTTCATAAACTCAAAACGATTGCAATGGGAGGGGGGGAGAGGGGGGGGGTTATTGGAGGCACAACCTGTATTAAAGATCAATTGAACATCTTACACATTTACTGAATCTTGTTTATTTTTTTCCCCTCTGGTTTTGTCTTTTTCTCTTTAATCCTCACAACTCCCAAGATCTGGGTATCATCAAAAGTCAACAACAGGTATTAAAACCCAAATCACCTGGGATTAGGAAACATACAGGGTCTGATAACTCAGCAATAAAACTTTTGAAAGGATCTTAAATCTTCATAGATATCTCCAGCTCATTTCATTATTTGAAGCTTTCAGAATTTGTTTGTAACAATTTTACATATTTTTATTTATTTTTATGATGATTTGACAATTTAGGCCAGGAGGACAAATAGGGTTGTAAGCTATATATGCATTAAAGAGTTTCTGCAGACTGAATCCTATTAAATTCTCATTTTTTTTCTGAAGTTGATATTGATAGGTGATAAATGGAGAATTCAAGTTTCCATTCAATGACATAACATCTGCCTTGATACTTATTTATTTTTCACTGAATACCATTTTGAAGGAACACATTTTTTCTCAAAATTCAGTTTGTACACAGATTAAATAAGAATGGTAGCCTACATTGTCACATCTTCAATTCTTGTAATGGAAAAACCACCACATTCAGTGTTAATTTTCTTGGCCTTCAAATCACTTTTATTCAGTGACAACCGACAACATCCCCCATTTGTCCCACCCCCCCCCCTTCTTCCTTCTCCTAAATGATAGTTAACAGTTTCAATCAGACTTTTTCCAGTTTTCTTACTTAGTATTTTCAACTTACACAACTCAAAAAAGCTTCAAGACATTTCTTTCGTCATTATCCATTTTTAAGTTGATAGATTTCTACTAATTAATTGTTCCATTTCTGATCACCATAAATATTTCATGAAAAAATACCAGATTAATAAACTTCTTGTTTGAAACAAAAAAACATGTTCTTTGCATTTACTTCACAGAAAACACTAGTATTGCAAAAACCGAGGCCTGCTTGCAATTTGCTTGCTACTAAAAAGGAAAATTCCTTAATAAAAGCAACATTTCAGATCTCTGGTCTTGGGGTAACCGCCAAAACTTTTGAGAAACGATTACAAACACTTAGAAAATTAAAATCATACTTTTAAAGTTGCGAACATAACTACATTTTATCAGAATTAGCTCATAGGATTTCTCCAGAGGAAGTTGGGGACGGGAGGGGGGGGGGGGGCAAATACGACAAAATACTTTAGCTGAAACCACTACAAAAAGTTGCCTGCCGCCCTTACAGCGTGGGCGTAGATATGCAATGTAAACTGTGTACCCCCGTAAAGTGTGGAGTGTATTTGTGTCACTGATATTAAAATAACATGTCATTAGTAAATTCTGTGGTTAGCAGGCTATGATTAAGAATACTCTTTCATAATTTTGCAGAAACCAGGCTTGGGAATTAAAACCCTCACAATTTCAACATATTATCGGTAAAGCTTGCTGTTTGGATGAAAAGTGAGGGTGCCAAACAAGAATACAAGTTCTCTACAAAAGCACATCGTTCAAATCACAGTTAGTTAGCTGTGTAGTACAGCGTCAAGGAAAGTGTCAATTTAAACTTCTATGAATTAATAAAATTGCTAAACGTGAAACGTCTTACCGCTGGGGCAGTAAGGTTATACATGTACATAAATAGGATAATGTTAAGAACGTTTCAAGGCTTGGAGCTGATTGAAAATGATCATTAGCAAATTTGAAAAGAATAAAACTAGAACTTACCTCCATAATTTTCCGAGTGTTTTACTTAGTTCGGCATTGTGTATGTTAGGATATTGATCGGCCAACTTCTTTCTTGCAGCTTGAGCCCAAACCATGAAGGCGTTCATTGGTCTCTTGATATGAGGGGCCTTCTTGGAACCAGTACTGGTCCGTGTTGGCATCTGGATCGATGACCAATCGTAACCATCCAAAACTCGAGCCACTGCGGTCCCGATCGAAGATGTAAGGTCGCGGCCATTGGGTCCATGAATTTGTTCTCTAAATTCTCCATTGGAACTATCGCAGTCACTAGCAGGGCTAACTGGGTCGATGATCTCGTCAATGGAACTCTCGCTTACACGGGACGGTGACAACTCTTCTTTCTGAGGCGACATGTTTTAAAGAACTTGGGTGTAGAACAACACTTGAAGATGTACACGTAGTCTGATGTGTGGTAAATACAAGGTAATTCGGGAAATATCGAAATTAATCCAAATTTGTATCGTTGCTTGCTATGTGTCAGAAAGATAGTTTAGTTATGACTGTAGATGTCTGGATCCGAGTTTTATACCCCAAACGGTCCGCACGAGAGCTGTCCTTAATTTTCGTGACCACATTTACCTTCCAAATTGTTACACATATTCAACTGTATAAGCCGCTGCTTTTTACCCCACTTGAGTCTCGCCAATCAAACAACTCGAAAAAGTTTTTCTGTTTATTATTCATCATGACTGTTAAGCTCCCTTCTGTGATTGGTTAAAATGCGTGAAGCCGCTTTCCTTCACCACACGACAGGTCTATTACGCACCTGCTGTGGACTGTTCGACTATATGTCAAGGGGGGAAATAGTAGTTTGTTTTGCTTGGAGCGATTGCGTATATGATGGAGTGTGTTCTCAAATTACGCTATGTTGACTCAAAGCACTCGCCGACAGGCTGTACACTGTAGTAGTGATTCATGTACAAGTTCCGGTGAAGCGACGACTAGTAAATTTGTTAAGTCGATTTGTATCTTGGCGCCATTTTAGAAGCCACCGCCAATGAATGAAATATATCGCACCCTGTACTGTTTCTCATACTTCAGCCGCTCAGGATCTCTCAGTGAAGCGTGAAAATGTACTTGGAGACTACTAAAAATACACCTTTTCTAGTGATAAATAGCAATGGTGCTCATCTCTGATTTTTCAATATCATAATAGAGCAGTGGTCTGTGATTTAAATGGCAGCTTCTTGCGTAGATCGTCTCTCTGAACCAGACCCCCAAAGGAGTGTTAACAAAAACGATGTTAGACGCGCGCCATAAAATAAATGTTTTTTTTTAAATCCAAGCAATTTTAGAAAGGGAGCCAAAAATGTAAAGATTTATATTAGTGCAGTGATAACAATCACTTAAATAAAGAGTTTCAAGGATAATTTGAAGAACATGTGACAAGGGGCGCGCAACCACAAATATTATCTTGAGTACTGTGGGCTGATATACCCTCCTTCCAAATGGCAGAAAATAAACCTAGTGTACAGTACGTAAATATAAATAACATATATATGTGCGACGCAACCTACACAGTTGAAAATTCTTCAAGGTTGTTTTAAAAATTGCAAAATATAGCACCATTTTGCATCTTAGCACCATCCATTTTACCAAATTTTCTTAAAGGGTAGGGATCGCCCACCCCTTATACACCTCCCCTTAACGACATAAAATCTTATCCCCACCCCCCCCCCGTACAAAAATGGTGGTTGCTCCCCGATGCCATATGTCTTACCCAATTCCTTTTACATGTCTTCATCATCATTTCAGAAAACCTATGTTGAAATACAGGGGCAGAAAGCATATAATAGAGGGCCTATGTCAATGTAAGAATTGAGACTCAGCTAGATTGTTGCTCGGGTTATGAATATAGCTTCGAATGTTGGCAAACAAATTCAGGTTACCAAATTATTCCCAGATTTATGGATATACTTTTAACTACTGCATATGAAAATAACATGCGCAAAAGTACTATCTTAGAGTGGTAGGTCCCATATACAGTAAAGGAGCCTAAACTATAGGTTTGGCATATTGAATACCAGGAGTGGTTTTTTCGGGGTGCAGGGTTGGTGTCATGTTTTTAAGGACTTTCATGCAAATTATGGGCACTCAACCCGTGTAGCGCTATACAGTGAGTAGTAGGCTATATATATAATAATAAACACATTTTAACCTGCAGTGTACTCACTGTATAGCGCTACAAGGGTTGAGTGTCCAGGAAATAATAAAATTCTTGCATATGTTTTATTTATCCTAAGTTGTGGATTTGCTGTTAATCATCCGATGCGGAAGATAACTTGAGTTGAAGAAGATGAGGGTACGGGGAGGGGTATTGGGTAAATAATCCTTCCTGTTGATAAACATGCTTTATCACACACACTAAAACACCTGTTAGGCTACTACAACACCCCGCCCCCACCCCCTCTAGCTACAACCCCCCTCCCTCTAACTACAACCCCCTCCCCCTCCACGAGCACACCGAATGATTCCGGTCCACAGTGTTGCAAAACTGTATATCTAAAAGTGGTCAAGCATAATAGGCTACCAATCAGACATATATAAAAACCCTTACATTTCGACACTTTTCAGCGGCCAGAGTGGGCGAAGACCTATCCGTAACAGCTCCATTTCGTCTCCATTGAACGTGTCTTTTGTATCGCCCCGGGTTATTTGATCCGATTTTTATAATCATTTTCTGTGTTCTTTCGGTCGGATTTGATTCAATCCTCATGTGCGTCACACTTTTTACCTTTGCTGCTCCACGTTCTTCTAACTAACCGCACCCGCCGGTACGCGAGGTCGGGTCCTTTGCCTTTGACGGTAAATTAGTCTTTGGTCAATCAGGCATAGCGTCATTTTCTTTACTGTATTTCTACGATATTATGTTAATCGAGCATAACGGTGGTTTTTTTCAATGTTGTTTTTGATGAGTGTTTACCGTGGGTGTGGCCATGCACCTCTCGCCTCATTTGGTCAATGGTTTCATTTTACTCCAGTCACTGACGCCAGAAAAGTTCTCATTCAGCCAATGATACAGACACGATAGTACCCCCGGGTAGTCTACCGTACTTATTTCCCCTCTCGTCGGCTTGAAATGGATAGAAATAGCAACAGAACATGGCTACGCAGGCAAGTGCAACCCTGCCTATAAGTCAAAGAACGGGAGCCATAGGAAACACACATTGATGTACGTAGTAGTTCAGTAACATGAGCAAGAGGAGAGGGAAGGGTGATACAGAAATGGAATCGGTAGGGGGAGGGGGATAGGGTAAGGTATGGAAAGGGGAGGAGTGTCAACGATTCATTCGTTGCGCAATAATTAAACACTCATCCCGGCTCGAAACTGTTAAATTCCTGGTCGAATTGGTTGCAGTATACTGATGAGATCATTAATTATAATATCATCATTTCTATAGTGGAAGAAAGAAGCCTATATTTAAAATCGTATGAAATGACTACTTAGTATTTAACGTTCGTTTGATCTCAAATAATGGGCGGGGAGTGGGAGGCAGGGGAAGGCAGGGGAAGGCAGGGGAAGGCGGGGAAGGCAAGGAGCCCGGGTGGGGAAGGTAGGGGAAGGGTGGGGCTTGCGTTATCAGGAAATCGTTATAGTCAATTTGATCAACTGTACTCTTAGTTTGTTCAGTAATACAACTGTCTGTTCTCAGTAGCATACATGTAGTATGTGTACAACAGCATGGGTATGACTCGGTTTAAGTCAATTTCCCTTGTTATGAGTACCACGTGACAGACTCAATATAATTTCGAGTACGGGTTCTTCATTTTGCACTAGTATTTAATCTTATTACCCAAAATGCACCGAGTGCGAGTACCAGTTTATGAGGGCGATAATGAATAATGTGACGAGTATACGAGTACGTAATCCCTCTATACGTCTCCTCAGTGGTAATATTCATGTGTAGTACCTCTGAAGTAACAAAACCGGAAATTGGCGATAATCTCTTAACTTAAATATGCATGTATGATGTTTGTAGGGTAATAAAATGGGACCGTGCAATGGTCGGGTCTCGTGTATGCGACAAAGTAAACGATCCCGCCAACGCTATGCGATAATACACTTTTACGAGCACGATGGTTTTTGATGTCTGATTCAAAATGTATGTAGTAGCCGTGTTTCACAAATATAGTTTATTAACAACTGTTGTCTACTGTTCTAGTCCATCAGACTCAAGAAGAAGAGAAAAAAACGAACAACTGCTGCGAGTAGAACTTTTTTGATGTTTTTTATTCAAAAAATCATCAAATAAATCTAAATGATTCAGCTCATACTAATTGTATTTAACGATCTCTTTGACCACAAATGAGTATACGGGGAATTGAGATTTCTGGTCGTGCGCAGCGAGGACCACCCACCGGCCGCAGACGGTTGGGAGGGTGTCGCGGATATCGCTACTCATCTTCATGACCGCACTTCTTCTTTAGTTGTCTTCCAACACTATGAAACCTTTATACTTTTTTATTGACTGGCACCTGTTGTTACATATATATATATACATGTATAACTATGTATCAATTTTTTAAGTCTAAGAAATTAACGGAAGTTTACATGAGAATTAAAAGAAGCAAAACATTGTCAAGGTTTTTGATTAGTGAATGCGACGGATTTGAAGACAAAATCAAGTGAACATGGTAAAGGATATGATGTGAATATCTGCATGAGCAGGGGGTGGAGGTGGAGGGAGGTTATTTTCTGGCCACTAAAAGTTCATGGATATGTGATAAGTATAGTGCCTCCTAATTTTATCATGCTAACAAAAATGCTTAGTAAAGTTCCAAAGTATTCCCCAACATTGGGTAGTTTTACACCTAGGCCTACATGTCACACTATTCAAAACTTGTTTTGGCATGTTTGAAAATGAGTGGTGCAAATTTGGGAGGTATTATTGGGTAAATCTTAAATGACTTGGGGTACTGGAATGGAGGTGCAGAAAAGAAATATGCATGTATGATTGGGAGGCAGGCATGGTTGAATAGAAAGGCTTCATTTCCCACTTTGTCAGTTATGAATAATTGTATATGGAACCTTGCGTGGACCACAATACAAATGACTTGTGAAGATCTGACGTTTGGGATGAACACATAGATGGGATGGAGTGGGGTGTGGTGGTAGTGGTATATATTTTAAACTTTATTTAGAGATATTACTGTACTTTGGTTCCACTCACTATGTCCACATGTTTGAACGTTTGTGTTTTATGGTCGACCATATAAGTATAAAGGGAGCGTGGTGGCCAATTGGCTAAGGCGTCGGACTCGTGATCCAAGGATTGCTGGTTCGATTCATGCCTAGTTCATTACGTTGTGTCCTTGGGCAAGATGCTTTATCTTACTTGCCTCTCTCTCCACCCAGGGGTTAAATGGGTACCTGTGAGGTAACTTGACATTGGGCGCAGTATATAACTGCTGCCGACTGGAGGGATTGTCTCTGTGACAGCTGGTTATCATTGACCAGGGATAATATAACGTCTGTAAAGCACTTTGAGACATATCGCTGGTATAAAGCGCTATATAAAAATCAAATATTATTATTTATTAAAGAAGAGATCCTACACATGGCGGTGATATTTCCAGCATATAAATTCATTCGGTATACTCTTAAGATTTGTCAGGCTTGTTCAGTCAAGTTAACTTGTTTGAATCCTGGAAGGTAAAAAACAGATCAACGTGACATGTTTCAGTCGAGACCTTGGCCTGCTAAATTCCGTAGTAATTACTACAGCCAAGTGATTAACCCTCTCTCGTCCTTTTTTTCCCCCGAAACTTTCTCCTGCTTTTACTTTTTTTAGTGCGTGGGTTGGGAAGTGGATGAAATATTCCGGAGAAAGGAGTTGTTATACCTCAGGGATTGTATGATCGGCGTAAAATAAGTTGTCATTTTAGTGAGTCATCTAAGAGTAAAATGTCAGAGGAAAAAAAAAGCAGCGACGGCGTCGATGAAATACCTCTCTTGCACTTTTATGAGGGTTATCCATTTGAGCTGGGCGGAGAGTTTGTCTGTGTCAAAATGAAAATAAAAGTTTTGAGGGGATTTTGTTAGGTAAATAATACAGATAAAAGTTAGATTAATGGTATATACGTATATCAAAATGAAACAAAGCATTTATGGTAATGTATTGCAGTGTGTGGTCATATTGATCAAACGAAATCAATTGCATATGGTAGTAATCTTTCAAAAAACTCTTGAACTATAAAGGGGGAGGCACGAACGAAGTGACAGACACACAAACCTATCCGACTTATGGTGGTGCGTCATCTATCTCGATCGGCAGACAGCCAATGGTAATGTGACAGTCTGGACATGTGACTGCCATGCATGGAGAAGAACATGTATGTATATATGTATGTATGTATGTATGTATGTGTGAATGTATGTATGCATGTATTTTAGATCCTCCTGCAAGCAGGAACTCGCGAAGAAGCCTCATTGGCTTATCAAAGCCGCAAGCTGACCGAAGTCAGTCTCTTAAATTCATATTTAACGTCCATGATTATGAATTGCCAATCGTCAACAACTCTGTAACTGGACGACATACATTAATCTTGGAGTGACTCGAACTCGGGACCTTATGATTGAACGGCACCGGCGTTAACCACTGAGCTAACACTCCACTGAGCTAGCATGCACAGACCGACAGATAGACAAACGAATGACAGAGTGACGGTCTGGCCAAACGGATATGCGGAAGAAACATTACCGACAGACAGACAAACAGACGGAATAGCAGCAACGGCATGGCCTAACGGACATGATGAGAACAAATGAACGATAGTCCGACAGATTGACACAGTCTTGTACGGTTAGGGAATGACATAATATGAGCTTGCTCAAAGTGACAGGGAAAAAGCAGGTAAAGAAAGCCTCGGTGCATGGACTGACAAAGTGAAAGTGTGTTACAGTAGTACGAAATCAGAAAGGGAGAAGCACATTAACATAGCCTACATGCTAAACGTCTCCTCCTTTCATAAAGGGGGAGGGGAGGGGAGTTTTACCCCTTTGTTCCAAAACAGGATGAACCACGTTTTTCTAACAATGCTCGTTTACACGATTTCACCAGACCTTTTCTCGCCTTGTCTGAAGGCTTGTATAAGAGGGACACGACACGGATATACACACAAACAGACGGACAAACATAATCAAAGAATCGTCATTCTTCTAAAAGTCAAATGTCATCATATTTTATTGTCATATTTTTGGTAAGACTCGTTGCTCTATAGATCCTAAATATAGGTTTGTTGACATCATTTAATTGCGACAGTTTTAGGCAAGTCGTCAACCTTGAACGGAAATGCGTCATTCGGGCTGGTAACCTTTACACTTACTAAACTCAAGCTAGCTGTCCTCTCAAGGCTAGCAGGAGGCTCTACGTAGTACACCCATCTGGTGACGTCACAGAGCTACAACATGACCATAGCATACTGTGAGGGGTGCGACGAGGGGGAGGGACTGTGTTTTCATTGTCATGGAAATGACATAAACTATAGCGATGCAAACTCACTCTTCATGTATAGTTCTATCTTTTTTAATATTTTTAACTTTGTGTGAATCTACTTCTTTTTTTATATTATATATCATGATCGGATCATGATGAGACCCCGAGAGAGGGTTGTGACGTCATTCAATATGCTAATTCCATATAGTACAGAAGTTTAACAAATTCTCTATTGTTTGTTCACATGTACTCAGGTTGTCGTAGTAACCGGTTTCATAATTAAGGGTATAAGTACGATAAAGATGCGACAAGGTAATTATTTCAACAGGTTATTACGTAATCACGGAATTAATTTAGAATAGGGCCTATAAATGGTATAGCTTTATTATAAGTTAATATATAACGAAGGGGGGGGGGGTGGAGAATGCTTGCAAATAAGTTTGAGTTTCATTTTGTTCTTTCTGAGTTTGGGTGTGAAGAGTTGATGCAAGGGATGGTGGGTGGGGGAGGGGGGAGCTTTATTTACACGGTTTACTTTCACAGCTATCAGCATGATTGATTACTTACGGTATACCGGGCTGAATTTATCAAGTTCAAGAATAGACTATCACCATATTGAAACAGCCTACACAGAGCATGAGTATATGTGTTCACCAGTTTCTAGTTTTATTCGAATAGCTATAGAAGAAGGGAAAACAACGGATGACTTATGGGGTATATCATTCTGGTCACCCCGTGAGTTCATCATAAGTATCGCACTTTTCTTATTTAAAACTCGCAACGTATATAGTTCCAACTTAAAGTAATGCCCTATTCCGCTTAAATACTACTTGCATTTCTCCTTCTTTTACGTATAAATTCGATACACTGCTTATAAAAATCTGTTCTCAGTGCACATTGTGTTAAGGTCATTGATCTGTTCTTTTTCTTCTTAAGATATCGCTTATTGCTTACGTGTCGACCTTTCTGCTACCGTAGTGTTGTGGTTCCGAATATTTAATGGCTTAACGCATACACCTATGTATATCCTTTTGGTGGTGCCGGTTAATTTATATTACCCTGTCCGTCGCCTCTGTAGCCTTTCGGTTTGACCTGACCTTCTTGTTGTTCTGTATCCCCCTCCCTCTATTTTTTCCCCGTTTGTATATCATATATATATATGATAACCCATTTTATTTATTTATTTCTTGTTTTGTTTTCTTTGAAACAATCGCCCGCACTAAGTTAGACTTTTTGTCGGGTTTTATGAAGTAAACACATGTAACGTAATGTGTAAGGAATGCTATGTACCCGGTGGAACTAGGAGCTTTGAAAAAAATGTCTCGCTTCATGATTTAACACAGCTTTTATCTCCGGTCGCCAAATTTCCGGGAATTTTGCTAAACATTTCAAGCATTCATTTAAAAATGTAACATTGTAATGGAACTAAGACTACTTCTTAACAATTTTGTTTTCTTCGTAAAGTACACGTGACTTAGCGAGTATGAGCATGCGCGATTCTCTTTAATAGTTCGCTCATACATCTCACATACAAGTTCTACTATAAGCTTTAATCAAATTCAAAATATTAATTTGGAAAGTTCACTTTTAGTTTCTCTTCCTTCATTATTTTGACGTGACATTTGGCAACAAGGTTATGAAGTTCATTCAAATGTCTTTAAAGTTAACTTGTTTTCACCCCTCCGCCTCCCGCACCCCCCCCCCCTCCCAATCCATCAATAGGGAGGAAAATGGGCAACTCATTAAGGATTCACTTCCATGAATAAACCTGATTGTAGACTACAACAGGAAAAAAAGAACAACATGGGAAAATAATACCAAAAAGAGCCCGGAAACAAAATATTTTGCAAATTGGGAAACGAAGTTTAAAATCACCGCATTTTAATCAAAGACAGCTTCCTTTTGTATATTGTTATTGATTAATAATGAGTTATTATATTTGATTTAATACCTGCAGTGATTGCTAAGCCTATTAAGTTTCCTTTAAACAACAGTAATGATCGCCCACTGTTTACGACGACCAATCAAAGAGCTGCTATTTCACCAATCATCATCGTTAGAGATTTAGTGTCACATGTTGACCTTGTTTGTTGTCTGACGTCACTGTAAAGTGAGATACCTTTAGTCAGAGGTGAGCTTTCTTTACGACTTGATTGTCCGAGTCAGGGTCAGTTGGTGTGGCTATTTCGTGGAAGCACCGATGACACAGAGAAAGTTGAGATGAAGGGGCCATGGGAAAAGTCAGATGAACAACTTGTACTAATTGCTTAAATTTTTAGTGCAAAAGTTAATCCACTTTTTTTGCAGAAACATTAAGTTGACCAGATCTTCGATGTACAGGTTAAAGTGAGGGATGGGTGGGGGGTGGGGGGTTGCGGACGTGATGTAAATAAGGTTTTTGTATACATTTATATGCTCTAGGTAAATTGCTCTAAGACACTAACATGTTGCTAACATGTTATAAAACTGAAAACGAACAATTAACTTTTTTTTATTCTTCATTCCATGCAGTGAAAAGTTCCATTAATTGCCGCACCCGAACAAGATGGTGCGATTGGGACCTAGTCAAAACTAGGTATCAGCTCGATACAGATGAGAGTCACAATGACAGACATGAAACCTCTGTTCTTTTCAGCATTGCAACATGGCAACGTTGAGCAGGAAATATTTCAAAATATATTGTTAATAGTCCCCCACACCCACAGAGAAACATTTTAGCACTTTATAGGAAATGTATTACTTTGGTGTGAAATTCCATTCTAATGTTTCTCGTTAGTTGGCGGAATGTCTGTTATGCTTTTGAATACAAAGTATGTTGCTATATGGTCTTAATAATGTCATCTTTGTATCGGTCTATTTAGGCTTCACATTTTAGACGTTTCTTCAGCTTAATATTATTATTGCAGTATTTAATATATGTGTATAGCCCTATATAAATGTATAGGCATACCATATTATATAATGATGAAAATCCGTGACAAGGAAAGCTTCTTTTTTTATAACACTTTTAAATTATTATTTCCGGGAGGTTCATTTAACCCTCCAAATTATCCGTTACAGCGGTAACCAAGGGAACAAGTTTATCGAACATTTTGTTGCAGCGGTAAACTTCGTAATTTGGTTTGAGAATGAGTGACCACTAACTATTTCACCTACTAAAGTGCTATATTGGTGAAGTTTACTTCAAGTTCCATATCAACTTTATTAATGAAAATAGTCGAATAAAATGTGTCCTCTCACATTTGATCAGACAACGACAATCATCCCTGCTCTGACACGGTGACCTTTCTGTATAATGACGTCATTGAGAACATTAAAACTGATTAGACTGAACGCTAACATGGTATACTCAATTGTAATTGGTGGATTAACATCAGGTGATATTCTTCTTTTACTTTATCTGTGACGTTTATCGCAGCGTCTTGTTGCTACAATGGTTCGATTAGAGACATGTACGCTGTAATTGATACGTGCAAACTCCCTCGTCTTCTATTAAACCATCATTCGACGTTGTACTAACTTTTTTGTTTCTTACCAAACAGAAAAGGTAAAAACATCCAATCAGTATCGAAATGTTCACGTCCCCGCGAGAGAGATAAGGAAAACCACACTCTCTGCCTCTTGGTGAGGCTGTTGATAATTTTATGGTTTTACGATTTGATGAAATATTAAGCTAACAAAAAGGCGTGATTTTCGACAAGATTTCTTGTCAGAGTCCGGAAGTTTGTAGCTATTTGGGCTAATTTTGGTGTGAAGTGTAGAATAACATTTGCTACGCGCCTGCTCACTAACCTTTCAAGACCAAAAAGCTTTTTTTTAATTTTTTTTTTAATTTTATCTTTCTTTTATCGACAAATCTACCCTTCATTACGACCTCACTTGCTACGGTAGCCGATAAGTTTCGACATGTCTGTAAGGAAACATATGATGAAGGTGAACGAGAATCAACTCGTATAGTACCAATTAAAAGGATGGTCGCTTCTCTGCCTTTTGGCTAAGATCATGTATAGTATCTGTTCCCTTTCGAGGGGAATGGTGGTGCACACCCGACGATGATCACACAGTCACAGTCCCGACGCAAGGGGACTGGGGTTGAGAGCGGATCAGTCGTTCGGTAGTTTGGTAGTTTGGTTTTCGTGCCCAGGTTCTTTCCTGGGCGACTTTTTCTTAGAAAGCATTAAAAGGATGGTCGCCACAGAAGGTAGCTATTGCCGTTAAGTTACATTTACTCAGAAGCGATTACTTGAAATGGCTTACAAGACTGTGAGACACTGGTATACCAAACGAGGCCCAGGTATTAATGTACAACTTTTTCGGGAAGTTTTGCTGTACTTTTCTTTACATTACGTGGAAATGATTAAAATGAAAAATACTAATCAAACCTCATTTTGAGTAAAATGTTAGCTGAAGAATTACAGTTAAATCTCCATCACATAAAAATGGAATGAAGACATTTTCCTTGTGTCATCAATCATACTGCGTTGATTGTAACCGTGTATAGCCACATTGCACTATAGCAGGCCGATATGATTTACTAACGTTCTGGAGAAGAGAAAATGTCTTGTATTCCTGAAGACACTGCAGGCTTGAATTTCCGGAAGGTGGGGGCGTGTCATGGCCCTCAATAATCTTCACAGCTATGATTATCACGCCGGGTGTCTGGGCGTGGTGTTGCAGTTGGCAATCACACCACATTTCACTTTGGTCTGACTCCTGCCACCCCACCACCACCCACCACAGAACCGGATCCAGTTTCGGGGTCCCATTAACTAAATTCTTTGCCAGGCTCTTTCAATATTATTGAGGACAATCCAGTCAGTGTATTTGTTCGTGTATCATGTCTACATACAAGGGACTAGTGTTCATACACATAGAGGCTATTTAGTACTGTCTATATATATATTCATTCAGTGAGTTCATTATAGTAATCATTTCTCATCGCTCATCACTTCTCGGCCTCCGTAATCACAAATGTATGATTTCTATGACTATCAAAATTAGATCGTTGAACGCTAATGTTACGGATGGAGATTGTGAGGGCGCTGTGACTCATATGGTCATTTTCATTAGAATCCTTCGTATCGTCACACTGTAACCTATAGGCTAGGTCTGTATATAGTTGCTAGTGTCAAATCGTTCGCAATCTCTATTCTAACAAGCGTGACATGCAGGTACACGGCTAGGAAACAAGATGGCGTGATTAACCAAATGACCGGATATCATTTGGTTTGTCATGTCGGAGGTCTCTGTGTAAATGGATACCAATTTTCATCTAAATTCTCCCTGTGTAGGGTTATGATTTATATCGGAAGTATTTCCGTAACAGCCTAACTAAAAATTCGAAAACGTGAGCTTCTGATTATTTCAAGTTCTAGGCAACCTCATGAATTCATTTTAAAGGAAACTTTGACCTATGTAGCTATTATACATCAAATGGGTGTATAACTGTGTATAACTGACAGATATAGTTATTGCGTAATAGCTCCGTGAATTTGGAAGAAGGTGGATTGTGTGCCAGCATTCACCTTATTTTCACAGCTATGCTTAATTGTAAGCATATATCCGATAGAAAGTACATTTGAACTCCAAAAGAATACATTTCTTTCACATACATCTTTCACAAACGAGAACATTTCTTATAGATAAGTGCGAGCGGGAATGTGGATAATTATTTGGTCCACCGTATCATCCTATAATGCATATTCATCAAATAATCCATATTCATCAAATATTTCTCATATATTACATCACTCTCCAATTTAGACTAGGCCTATTCCTCGTTATGTAGAGCATACATATGACATGTTATTGGCAAGCCATTCTGCGGATAATCTGATAGCACATGAAACAAAACAGGTATCATATATACACATAATTTGACATCATTCGTGGTTTATATATAGTTAAGTTCTCCAACGCTTAGAGTAAAATTTTAATGAAGTTGACATAGGCATGGAAGACGTAATCTGAAAACATTTAGCTATGGAATATAGATACGCACAGCTGCAATAAATATAAACTGATCAAATGTCAATTGTCTGTATAACACTGATTGATTGTTATTTATACAGGAAGAACACGTTTCTCTTACAGTTATATAGCAACTTGGTAAGGATGAGCGCTGACCACTGGCATCGTTTGAGATGAGAGGATCAATGTTTGTTTGGAAGTTACAGCACGGGCAACTACTACACGTGTCTGAGTTCAGTTGTACAGCTTCCGCCGTGTACACAGTATGTAACCCTATATATGACTTCTGCAAATATTGCGCGTGATATATATAGTTATGAACAGTGGCTCAGAACAATGACGTCATACATCGTCTAACCCTTTGAAAGAATTATGCAAATGAACTAGTCTTACAACGGCCGTTTGATTTTGAAAGACATGTACCTTTATATTTAAGGAAAAGAGTGTAGCTTAGTTGGGGTAGGGTGAAACTGTATCGATTGGACTAGACTTGGACCGCTGTTGGTAAAGCTTAAAAAATACGCATCTTAGCGATCGCAACACCTCCGTCAGAGATTTAGAGGTTTTCAATGCAATTCGGGAGGGGGGAAAAACGGTTTTTGAGCCGGATTCGTTTTTTTTTTGCTACTAAACCGTGCAAGCTTAGTCCAAAGATGTATACTTGTCATCTTAACTTATAAGTACGTTGGTTATCGGTTGGGAATCAACAAGCTTGTATGAACATAGCTTACCAGGCCGTCTTCCTTTGTCGAGCGCCACCTACATAGACAGCCGTTTTTAACCGACATGAAAACATATATGTGGATGACAGGTCTCTCTCCCGATCAGATAACGGCCATATATCTCTACCGTATTGATGGTGTAGATTGTGAGTGATGTTCGATGCCTGATCAGATAAGGGTATCTTGTGTGGTCCCCCGCTGTAGAACGAGGCATGTTCAACCTCATCTCTACGTCATAGATGTCACCATATGCATCCTCCTTATAAGTGGCTGTGACTGTCTTACAAAAGTTCTTATAGTTTTTCTTACCGAATATCTCAATTTTGAGGTGAACAGATTTGAAACTGCATTTTGCGTTGCATTTTGCCACAATCTGTTGATGTGACTTGAACCATACTCTACCCGTAAATGTAAGATAGGGCAATACATGAAAAACTTAATCTTTTCTACCCCAATCCATCAAAACTTTCGACAGGTACGATGAAGTTTAGCCATTAGCTTTGCAAACATTAGAGTTGAATTGTTGTACCAAATTCTCCCATAGATTGAGGAGGGTCCACTTGCATGGTTACAACCCAAAACAAAATAGCGTTACATTAATGACAATTGGATCAGTTTAAAAGCTACCTGACCGCAAAGACTTAGGCCTTTACGTCAGACCCTTGAATTATGTCTTTTTAACGTTTGTCTTAACGTCTCTGCAATCGGAGTTAACGACAAAAAATAAAATCAACATTTACTTGGCCTTTAACCAACGAGCTACCGGTATGTATTACATATCATAGGTACTGTACCTCGAGAGGTGTACGTCCTAAAACATGGATACAACGAACCACCCCCTTAGTCACTTACTACCCCCCCACCCCGCCGTCAACCCTCCCCCACGGTCAACTATTTCAAAATATGCTACACCCTAGCTCTGTCATGTTACCTAGAAATACAAAACGTTGACAATAACGTCCAGAAAGGATCTTCCATCATCCGAGCCTCCTCCCCAACCTCCAATCTAAGTGACTTTCCAAAATTGAATAGAAAAACTTAAGTTAGAGTCCACACTTAACGGAACTTGATTAGATCTAAAACAACTGTTCATTCATACTTAGTAAAGATTCCTAAATCCTATTGGTCCATTCAGGTCAGCTGACCGTGGTTAATCCTGTGAGTAACGCACGGTAAAATTACGGGGCATCACTTTAATCAATCTTTGGTTATATGTAACCAAAAATGTTTTGTTTTATGATTTTCCCCCACACAAATGGTAGTGTATGAATGAACGGGCTTAATCAACGGTCTAGCGTGCGTTACTCACATGATTAATGCACTCCGGGTGTTAATGCTATCGCTGGATGCACTCGGGCTCCGCCCTCGTGCATCGCTTGCATTATCCCCCGATCGTGCATTAATCCTGTGAGTAACGAACGCTAGACCGTTGATTAACCCCTTATTGAAGTTTAAAACTAAGGAGTCTTTAAAGGACTGACATAGTGCTAATATTTTATAAATGCGAGTTTTTCTTCTGTTCTACTATATAGACTGCACACACGGATCTGTACAGTTAATTTGTGATGAGCAACAGTGCCTCGAGGATTTATATAGCGGTGTGTAAACAAATTGATCGTTGAATAACCTGCAGGTACTTAAGTTATTTACTTTCAGTTATCGAAGTTTAAGTTACTTCGTTAGCGTCGTCTCAATTGGCTTACAAAACCACTTCCAGGAAGATCCAATAATCTTCTTTTTAAACAATTCAAAACTTGTTAGTTTTTCAAAACCAGAGTTGACCGTTAAACAGTTAATAAAGGGTGACAACCTTCCGGTGGGAAAAGTCATGAACTGCAGACCAACCCGTGAAGACCAACCCATCCACCCAAGCCCCCCCCCCCCCCACAACCGTACACACAAGCGGCCTCTTCCATCCGATATCGGGCCAGTGTATCTTAATTCCGTCATATATATATATGACTGTTCAAGGAAAAGACCAGGTGTATACCTGATAGCAAACTCTGTTACTTAGGCCACAAAAATGATCAGAATTGTGGGGGGGGGGGGGGGGTTTCCAGAAACTATGGGACGAGGAATAGTGAGTTTCTTTTTGCAAAATAGGCCTACTTAGACTAAGGGGAAATGAAGAGTGTTAAAGGGGACCAGTAACATCGCAGGGCTTCTCTGCACACAAGGCATGGCCCTCTGCACCGCTGTACCCAGACTAAGTGTGGGAATACTTTACAGAAGTAACTAACGGTTTTATAGAATGATACAAATCTTGCAGTTTACAAAGTAACTGACGTCTTCAGTTCCTCACAAATTAATCCTCAAGGGGTAAATAAAAAGGATTCTAGGACTGCTCAGGCCTACACATTGACCAATTACAGTTTTTGTGCAACTTCCGGCAGGTTTGATTAAACTGTCAACATTTTGTCGAATCAAGACATGAAACTGACTGACGCTCGCAAAATACTTAATACGTCGTATACTTCATACATCCTTTCTTAAGTACCGTACTGGTTATATTTGTAATTCGACGTACTAAGTACAACGTACCAAGTACGGTACGTCACTGACTAAGTACGTACATCAGAAACCAGCCAAAAGGCTCTCGATTTCAAGTACACTATTGCATTTCAGTACCAAGTACATGCCATTGTTAGTATACTTGATACATTGTATACGGTACTTAGTATTGTTAGTATACTTGATACATTGTATACTTAGTACATCGTGTATAACACATATAATACTTGTAATTAATCGTAGTAAGTACGTCGTATCCAAGTATACATCACAGATATATTACACCAGAAGTCATTATATATTATCTGTATTGAGTTCTATATTGTATATTTCAGTTCCCGATCTCATTTCAAATCTATAAATTCTGTGGTTACTTTTTCATCTATTATAGAATGTTTTCTTTAACATGTTGAACTCATTCATTACGACATATTGCGCGGTTTTCATTGCAGCTTGATTCGCTTGTACTATAGCCTGATGATTCTTTTAAGGGCACCCAGTGGAATGGCACCCACCACTCGACGCCAACAAGCCCCAATAAATAACGGTTATCTCCATCGTCTTCTAGAACCTATTTCCTTCTCTGGAATGAGGCATAAAACCCCTATTTAACCTTCCTCCATCAACTCCCCTGGGGATATCCTCTCGATCAACCTTAAAGGGCATCTGTGTTCTCTCCTAACTATAAAAAAAAAACTGGCAATAATTTGGATATGAATTAAAGGAATAAAAAAATGGAATATTTGTGGTCGTTAAATGAACAATCTTGCACCAGCGTCATGACATCTTCAACCTTACAAAATGAGACTTTGTCACATGCGGTATTAGCGATTATCTGCCCGATTATAACGCTATATGAACATAAGTGTATTATATAATTGTCAATTATGTGTCATATCTTATTTCTCTGTTAATAATAATAATTATAATAATAATAATACTACTACCACTACTAATAATAATAGTAATAATAATAATAACAATAATAATAATAATAATTATAATAATAATAATTATAATTATAATAATAATTATAATAATAATAATAATAATAATTATAATAATTATAATAATAATAATTATAATAATAATAATTATAATAATAATAATAATAATAATAATATGATAATATAATATAATATTATATATATATATATATATATATATATATATATATATAATTTAATACAATATTACAATTTATGAGGAAACGTCACTCTTCTGATATTAGATGCGCCTTTAATTGACCGTTTGCACGAAAAATTGAAGCACAAAAAAGAAAAAATAATAATGATAAAAGAAGAAGAAAGTTTTTGTAAAAATTTACATTCGCTTTAAAATCGACTTGACAAAGTCAGTCAAATTCAAGTAATAAGATTCATGTGCAATACGTGATGGTATTTATTATTTAACTCTTCCGTTTGTGCCACTAAAAATCATCCTTTTTTTTTCTTTTTATATTCATTTCTTATTTTACTCCTCGCGAACACACACATGTTGGTTTCCTCTCCGTCTCTTTGAGAAAGACCATGCTTCAAGTTGAAGTGATATTGTTTGTTTTCTATTTTGTTTTATTCTCCTCTAATGGGACATCCAGTCGACCTAAGCTTTACCCCCCTACTGTTGTACAATTGTCAAACCCGCAAAAAAAAAAAAAAAAAAAAATGTCATACCATCAGATGAATACAAATTTAGATTCCTCCCCCGTGGGTCGTTTAAGACGGCATCATTTTCTAGCTTGGTTTGTTTTTTTGAACCGTTGATTTGCTTCTATTAAATCTTTACTCCGTGGACCGCAGAGATCGTTGAAAAGATTTATGAATGCACTTGAAATGAGGCTGCGCGTTCCTGAGATGTCCTCTAGGAGAAGATGAAATAACTCCAGGGAGCTGGGCCTTCCTTCTAGCTGTATACAAGGTGGAAGCCGGGGAAACTCATGGCGCCAGGCCACATGGGAAATTATTTCTGACGGCCGATCTTTCATTTACGGTGTTGGTGAAATATGACGGACTTGGGACCGTAGAAAAATCGTTTCAACTTTGTCTGCATGCCACCTCATGTTTCCATAGCAACAATTATCCTCTGTCAAGTTTATATTTCAAAGTTACAACAAAATATGTATTTCTGAAGAAAAGATCATATTACAAGTTTTCAAAATATGTTTTAATGTCAATGGAACGAAGGGGATGGAGGGTGTTGGGGGTAAGAGGGAGGGGAGAAGAGGGGTGGTAGAAATCGTAAACGTACATGTGGGATTGGAACGATGGAAACGGAAACTTGGAACAAAGGCGAGATGAAGAGGGGTGGGGGTGTTGGGGGAAGGGGAACAAAAGAGGAGTTCTGGGCAGTGGAGGTGTGATTTCACCCCTCACTTGTTTACACAGAAACGTACCAGTAAGGATGAAAAATGGGTGGACGCGAGATATAGGAACTTTCTATGCGTAACATGGCACAGCCGCTTTTGTCGGAATGTTTCTCCACTAGAACAAAGGCCAATCGATTTGGACATTTTCGTAGTATACTGTTTTTTATTTAGATGAAGTGGCGATTGGTCAACACGTTGTGGAGAGAGGATGGGGTGGGAAACTTTTGAGAAACCGTACCAATGTTTTCTTTTCTTTTGTTTTCATTTGTTTTCTTAAAATAAACCCGGAGATATTGTTTCCACAGTGATGGGGAGCCGACTTTTGACACATGACTTAGGGTGCGATTTGTACGGTGGTCCTGAAGGGACGCATCAAATGTGTAATCACTGTCTAACGTATTACTCGACTGACACTACCACTAATACGCTTTATTTCGACGAGTTTTGTATTTCTGTATCTTATATAGTGTTTACACGGGTCCAAAAATCGGGAACCGGGTACCCGAGAGCCGTTACCCGTCGGGTATCCGGGTACCCGGGGAAAAAATTGTTAACCCTCGTGTATCACGATTTTCAAGAAATTACATATTAAATGCTATAATAAATGAATTATATTCTCTACTGACAATGTTTTCATGTTCAAAAACGTATGTGTAAGATTAGGTATAAAACCTTCCTCAATAATTTCTATTTGCTTTTTTTTCTGTCATAAACTTGTTAATTACTTAATATAATTAACATTACTACTAATTAGTAGTAATGTTGTTAACATCGCAAAGCCGCCGCTGCTTATGCTTGCTCTACACGTCTATTGGATCAGACCATAAAATATATATATATATCGCGTCGGGCGGGTTACCTTCGTTATTGCTGTTATATCTTCGACCACACATTTTAGCCTAACACCACACTAAGTCAATTGGAAATCTGCCTAACCGTAGATTTGCAAAAAAAAAATGTTTTAAATCACACTTTGCGTAGGATTCGGGTAATAAATTAGGAACCGGGTAGTATTACGTCGGGCGGGTACTCGGGTACCCGGATAACCCGTGCAAACACTAATCTTATATATATAATGAAATTAAATTGTCGAGTTGTTGTATTAAATTTTGTCATAACAGCACCTCAAGAAAACATGTGGATTTTTTCGAGCTGTCACGTGACACTACTGTAACGCTACAATTCGAAACAAGGCAAGTTGAGACAATCATGGATTCAAATGGTTGACTTTGTCTATTACCGTTCACTTGACAACCCTTTCAAAAAACCCATGGGAATTGTTGACATATCTAGTAACAATAACATGACACCTTGACCAGTTGTCAAAATATGTCTTGATAATGTGTTAGAGTTAACGTTACAACATGCCCGAAACACGGTTGACTTTGTCAAGTAACTCCCAACATGCACGCAGGTGCGCAAACTGCGGTCATGGGCGGCATGCAGTCATCATGGGTTTCAAAACTCTTCTTTGCTACCCGAAGATCTTTATGGTGAGGAAAACATGAAGTATACTCTAAATAGTTTCTTGCAGTGGCGGAGCGCTCATACAGTCAGGGAGGGGGGCGAATGCCCCCCCCCCCCTGACGGACTCAAATGGACTGCTGGCGCCCTTTACAGCTTTTTACCACTTTTTACTTATTCGCGATTATTGATTTTATTATTGCGCTCTCATCTACTTATTGACATTTGTTACTATTTGTTGGTGTAATTTTCTGACAAAATGCTCTAACGGCGGTCTTGTGATGAAGCGCATGCATTTTCAACACCCATATAAACTTCAGAGTTGTCACAAATGGCGATGACACCTATTTATTCTTCGTTTATCTGCGAATTAGTGAGGCACGGAAAGGGTCATTTCCGGCGATCTAGGGAGTATCTTGACTCAAAAAAATTCTGTACGCTCCGCGCCAACCTGTGGTGGCACTCCGCTTAGATAGTGTCAAAAGCGCCCCTACAGACCATTCTCGCCCCCTCTGACCAATACCCCTAGCTCCGCCACTGGTTTCTTGTACAGGCATATGGCCTATAAGGCTATAACTATGATAGGATATTTCAATATAACAAATGAACAATGCGCATGTCCTACGTTATTATCTTTTTTTTGACAACACACGTCACAGGAGTAAGGATCATCCTTCATTAAGTGTTGATTCTCGCGCATTTGGGTACAAAATTCACTGCGGCCCGTCAGATCAGTTGTGTGTCCAACCTTGCACTAATGAAGCCTGAAAATTAACAAGCATATCACATTTTGTCGAGATTCTGTATTTCACTTAACTTCACAACGATTCGAAACCCATAGTTTGTGTTGCATTGTCAATTTACAAATACATGGCATCTTGAAACAAATGTCCAGTTGCCGTAACATACTAGCACTGCACATGATGTTTACATATATCCCTGTGTCCTTTCAAGACCACCGTACGATTGTGATACGGCTCAGTCGGACTCTGAATATTCAACATCAACGGGCCACATACATCTCTTTTCATATACGTACACGTCCGGACTTCAAATTCCTTACCGGCGGTCGCTAGAATGCATGTTTTGAAAAGTTTGATCGCTAATGAGTTGGTTCTAAAAACATTTACAAAAGCCCTGAAAATTTGATGTACATTTAGCGAATCGCGCGAACGACCATATTTATGGATCGCAGGTCAGGGGTCAAGCGAAAACAGAACCATCAATCTGAGGAATTTCCGGGGGATGGACCCTACGCGCTTTACTACTTTGAAATGGCATCTTTCTCGTTCCATCACTCAGGGTGTAAACATGGGTGAAATTAGGGCTACGGAAGATCCTAATGGCCATGCAAGTATTGTAATTTTGACACAGCTCATGCAGAATTAGCCATCACAGGGCTCCTTACCACTCAGCCATAATCGGACCACAGACAGGACCGAAGGGAGGGGAGAGGGGTTCACGTCATCACCATAGATTCCATGTGTTCATTAATGGCCCCTAGCAAATAGGGATAAATAATGATGTATTTTTCATATTATATAGTTAGAGGAAAACGAAAGCCTTCAAGATGAGCGGCATAATTGTTCTCGGAGCCCGGCCTAGCTGTCGACGATATTGACCACATATCAGATAGTGAATAGATCAGTATTTGTAATTGATACATTTGCAAACGTTTGCGAAACATACAGGGCTATATATGTAGCTTTCTTCGACGATGAAAACCAACAAGGAAAAAACAAAAACAGTAAAATATAAAACCCTTTTCATTCTACACCACGTTACGTCACAGTTTGATTTCAGTGTCACGACTGCGTTTAGGTGGACACATCAGCAAGCTGAAGTTTTCAAATTGTAAAAAAAAAACAACGGACGGGTATTCTCAGCCGGTACCTGTGAAACGGGTGATCGGGGAGGGGTTTAAATCACAGGAAGAAGGTGTACACCTCCACCCCAACATTCTCACACACACAGACAACCGATTGAAATTTCTTCTCTTATCAAAATTTCTCTGTCCACACACGGCCCTGCGACTACCAGTTTATTGATAACACAATATCAACATATACTTTGTATTGTTTACTGGCTTTATGACTCGAATTATAAGAACCAATATGACGGTTAACAGCTGTTTGTTAATGAGATATTTTTAACCATTCGTTATCGACTATAACTTATGTCCCTATTTGCGATGTTCCTAATCCCCAAAGCGGTACAATACCTTTCCTTCTTTTAGGCCCCTAAACCCAGTTTACACCTTCACCGTATATCAGCTGGAACTTTGAAACTAGCTCTATATTGTACACATATTATATTTAAAACATTTATTCCAACGTCATATATGTCCACTTTACTCCTCCGTACAAAAACCCCTGTATCCGCGCGCCGCTCCGTTCGTCTTCGAGAACGAACTTGACTCCTCACCGACAACCAGTCAATGGTGACCCACTTTGACCTCGGGTCCGTGTCTGATTATTTTACAAACCCTCTCACCTTCCGACAAGCCTCCAATTATCTTAAGAAATAACAAATACTGGTTGAGGATATGTTTGTTGAATTACTCTCCCTGTGTCTAAACAGACTTAACCAACACAGCAGAGCTTATCTTCTTAAATCTATCTCATCGTAGACTTACTGAAGATCGCCACCGTCAGAAGAAAAAGGAGAGAAAATAAAGGCAGAATCTGACAAAACAAAATCCAATATAGATTGAGCGGTGAAATATTGTGTCGAGGAATTTAAAACTTGTTACTTTTACTTTAAATGTGCCACCAACTTACCGTACTCCCTGTTTATGGGTGATATTTGTTCTACAAATAGTGTATAACCTATTGACTCGAATCATTGCTTTAACAAGTCATGTGAGGTCGGATCTTCCATATCGGAAAAGGATTGATTCAGAAATTTATTGTTTTTAAGGGTAACATTAATTTCATGAATATAATTTTGTTTTCTTTTGAAGCTAGTTGCTTTACATTATTTTTAGGGTAATACATCTAAATTTTTTTCATGTCCAGATATGATTTTTTCTTTTCTTGTGGTCGCTTTATTGTCAATTGCAATAACAAGTTAAATAACAACAGGGATAAAAAGTAATAAAAGTAATTAAATAAAGAGCAAAATGTTCCCTATTAAATAAACTCATCTGATCACGTGATCAAAGATTGTCAAAATATCGTTAGAGTAAATGGATTTCAGTTTTGAGTGTTGCGCTCCTTTATACTTTTGCAAAGATCAACGTTGTCCTGTAGTTTTGCAAAGATCAACTTAGTTCAAGCAATTCTTCTGAAAAATAGTTATCATATAATTGTAAGATTAGCTAATCGAACATTTTTGGAAGCTGTGATGTGTTGGGATCTCTGTCACATACATCTCTGTCACATGATGTTGACGATGGCGATGGTGATGACGATATTCTGGAAAATGTTTGGTCCACGAAAATAGGTGGTGGAAAGTGCAATACAGTGTGATACGCAACCATGCAGTAGCTGTACACATCTAACTTTGTATATATTAAGACAACAACCATGGTGTTATGCATGTTTGTAATAACGAAATATCCGAATAGAACAATTAAACTGAAAATACACAGTTATTTGTGATAACTTGGTTACCATATCTATAATGATGCATGATAAATCTGATTACAGTGTTGTATCTCTGCTGAGTATTTATTTTATGTCTTTTTGTGATCGAAGGCAGGTATTTCCGAGAATAAACGTCACTGACTCGACTGCAGGTATTCTGAATCCTAGATAAAGAAAAGTAACGGTCTATATCTGAGATGTTTACAAGATTAATCTCTTAAGGTGGTCTGTTTAATAAAAACATTTAACGAATATCTTTGGTGGACGTGCTGAAGTGCTTGTAAGTTGCTGGGAAGAAAAAGAAACTCCCATCGAGTTTACCAACTTCAAAACTTGAAGTTACGCAAAACTTTTAACTATTGCAAGTTGTGATCTCTCACCACTTGAATGTGTATTGGGTGGATAGGGGTAGGGGTGGGGTTAATGGGGTGACGGAGAGTTAAAGGGGGTTCGAGATACAAGTCATTAGGGTATATTAAACAGCATGTATGGAATGGTTTTCACAAGATAGAAGATTAATTTAAATTTGCATGATGACGTCACTACCTTAATTCGATCGGTCACAAGTAATGTATAGTGATATATTGGTTTTTACTAAAGAAAAATATTACAACCGACATCAGAAATTGGTGTTTCCTCATAATTAGTCAATAATATTTATTTATACTATTTACTCAATATGATTATCACTACCATGTAATGTAACAGTATTCCTCTTTCTTAAAACAACACGTTTAAATTTAACAAGTGATCACCAGAAACTATGAATGTGTAACATTCTCACCTCGTTACTTTAGTTGCAGTTTAACTGTAATGGATAATATTTAACTCATTTGTATTTTTTGTTGTTAATAAGCCATTGTCGTTTTAAATGTTTGAAGCTTTCGTATCCCACCGAAGCTCACGATTAGGTTCATGACGTGAGAAGGTTGTCTGATAACTAAACAATTAAAAAGCTTATCAATCGATATTCACTCTTTCAAATTTGTATGTACAAATTTATGTTGTTATCACTTCCCCAGACACAGGGGGGTGGGGGTGGAGGCGAGGTGACAAGGTTCACCTTGGCGTGGTTCCGAACGTTGCTTTGACCCCCTCCCCTCCCTCCCCCTATGTCGAGGTCACCGGTTATTATAGTCTACTAAGTCCATTTTAAACCCCTTATCTTCGCACCAAACCTCTGCTTTCTCTTCTTTTTACTTCGCCGTTTCTCCATTCCTGAAAATAAAATCCTTTGTGGAAAGCGCGCTAGCTATAATTTATTACTGTAGCGACGAAAATAAGGGCAACTCTTCTGGTATGAGTCAAACATCCATTTCTTAAACATTCCGCAAATAGAATCATTGGATAATGTGTCACCTATAAACCTCATAACTTTATGGATACTGTGTTTTCTTTCTTGCACAGTCAAATGTTTATTTGGAATAAATTTATAAATAGTTAACTATTTTTCCAATGATTTATTGCTTCTTTTACATTTGACTCTTTTCTTCCCCTAACCGTTATTTTTCTGGTCACATTTTTTGGATCTATATAAATAACAAATAGGCGGGCAATCGGTGTCGATCAAAAACAATCCGTCGGCCGCCCGTTCATTGACAGTGGACTTCTGCAACCACTTCTGCGAGAGATCAAAGCCTATACCGTGATTACTAATGTAAAATGTTTTTAAGAAAAAACGTCGTGACTTTATTTTCGTCTAATTTTCTAAACATCGGGAGGTTTTCAGCTTCACGTGTCTTTGATAGTAAATGTACCGATAACCAATTGGTTTGCATTTTTTTTTTTTACTTTGAAAAATATCCAATCACTGTAAAGCAATTTATAAACAGTGGCAGATCAATTTGTCAGGGTTTGAAGGAAATTGCTTTTGACGGAAGCTGTGAGAGCGCCATAAAGGTAGGTCCTGGGATAGGGAGATACCGACGGGGTTCGGCGGTGGGTTCAAAGGAGCTCTCTGCCCCTTGTAGAGACAGTTAAGATGGGGAACAAACGCCAGACGATCGTGCAGGTGTACCTGTCTGTGTGAGAAGTATTGAAAACGATTGGAAATTGAAAACTGGGGAATGTAAAAATAGAACATGGAAGAGGTAAGAAAAAAGTGCACTGAAATAATTAAAAGATTTAATTGGTAAATGATCCGCGATGAGAATTGATAAACATGTGACGTCATCACGAGAATGTGACGTGAATTCTCAACGAGGGTTGGGTGGAGAAACTATGACGCAAGTTTAGAAGTTAGTAGAATCAGATACAGCTTTTCCGCAAATACTACGACTTCGTTATTGGTTATATTAGGCTCAGTATATACCGTTGGTCGTGTTTTACAGAACGGGAGGAAGGGGCAAGGGTCAAGGGGCAAAGTGTGAATATTTCCAGTTGCTCATTCAATTTAACACCCCCCCCCCTCACTCTACCTCACGCAACCATTGACATATACATTAATCATTCAAACCGTCATTTGATACCTATAAGTGATGGCTCGTTACGGGCTCATATCAATCTTCTTTGGAGAAAGGGCCTTTACCTCACAATGTTCTTTGGTTACCAATACTACAACAACAAAAAGCCAGCTAAAACGTCAAGGGCCTACCGTTTATTTTTCCAAGGTACACTTCACGTATATAATACGGTTTATGAATGCATAATGTAATATACCTGATTTTGTTTGAATCACATGACCTGACCCGAATCTACGGCACGTATACATGTACAGTTGAAATTGCAAACGGGAGTATCGAGATTATATTAATCCACCTGAACTCCTCAACCACCATTAGCCATTTTTACGCGACGATTTGTGGCCTCCTTTTCCCGCCACTTCCCCCCAACCAATTGTCAGTCTGTCTGTCTGTTTGAATATCTGTTTGTCTGTCTCCGAACGAAACCAATGGCAAGTAACATCCCCGCTCCCAAGGTCGTCGCTCTTTCTCACCTTAAACATTCCTCTTACTGTTCTCCTATTTTCCTCTCATCCTCTCAATTAATTTTCCTATGAAAACTGTTTTGACAAGTTGAAGAGGGTGTACCTTCCAAAACTACCTTCCATTACTCGGTTCAGACATAAGTTGACAACCGGTTGATATCTGTGTCAATTCGATTTATCATGTCTTGTCCTTTCTGGCGACTGGTGTCTCTTATCCCGTCATTGGATTTGCGAGAAGGACTCGACCACTTATTTTTACGACTGTCCTGTAATTTGTATCATTTTCTATATATATATATATTTTTTTTTCTGGGGTGGACGTACTTTTGAGGTGAATTCTTGGACCGTTTGCGAGGAGAGGCTTGGTTTTTGTGGTTCACATGTTGACCGCTTTGTCATGGTTTCTGTTCTTCCCTCTCCATCATACGATGCTTACTAATTTGTCTCGGCATTGTCTGACCATTAAACTTGGGTGTTGATATGCTTAATGAAACGATTTACGTATATGACATTGACATTAACGAGCTTGTTGACAATAACGCAGTTTTTCGCAGTAATGGATAACGAGGTTTTGATAACCGTATTTGTTGTCACTTTCAACTTTGTCACTTTTTACCAGCAAACATAGACTTTGGAGGTTAACAAGTACTTATTTGGAAAGAAGAACATAACAACCTAGGTATGTAGTTTTACGGACCAGCTTTTGTGGAGAAATCTGCTTCCTGGAAGAAATCAATAGCACAGACGGCCTTCCATATTGCGAAAGGAATTGTCGTCTGTCGTTTATATATAGACTATAAACTACAATTTGCTAATGTTTTTTTTCAGGGAAGTGTTCATAACTTTGACATACGAATGCTTGGTCAGTCATAATATGCATATATGAATCGGGGATCCAGAAGGCCCCTTCGTATACATACATCCGTGGTGTATAGAAACCATGGAGCTCAAAGTAATTGTTACCGGTTTCGTGATGTTTGGTTTTCGCGCCTTGCATGGAATGTCGATCTGTGTCCAACTGCAGGGGCGCCACCACAAATGTCTTATTTTCTTTATGGAAGGGAGGGGCGGGGGAGGTTGTGGAGAGGAGGTTTGGTAAATGGAGGGTGCTTAGGTGCAAAAGGGTGCTATATTGTGTAACTATGAAACACTGTTGAAGAATGTTCAACTGTTTAGAGGTTGTACAGTTCATACATGTTAAATATTTTATGTACCGTGTATATACTCAATGATTTTTGTTGTTGTTGCAATGATCTGTTTATCAGTGGGGTACGGGGAGGGGCTGAAAAAGGAGTCCATAGGGAGGGGAGGGCTAAAGACCCCCTACAAGTATAGTCACGTGATACTTTAAACAATGTTAATGGAATAAAGACTGTGCAAATTTATATTTTGCATATTATTAACAGTAATATGAATAAAAGTCTCCCAGTGACGGAACTGCTTGAAATCAAATTAAATAATTTTTCATCTGCTAGTTAATATTCAGTTTGGTTGAAAATCCACCAGGAAGTTTGATCGATTGCTATCCTATTTGGAGTAAAAAATCCGAATAATCGGTATCCAACGCCAATACCTGCTTTACACATAGGGCCTGCGAGGCAGTCTACTCGCATGTATCTGAAGGTGGGTGGGGGGGGGGGGGCTATGACAACTATACCATAGTATAACGTCATGTCTGCATGTGGCAGTTTTCTCTGTGTAAATGGTCGTTGGATGGTTGATATGAAAGTATCGCATATAGCCTAAAACTTGGTGGATCTAGGTCTAATATTCGCCCCTTGATCTTCAGAGCGACAGGTTATCTACAAAAAAAAAACTGCTATTACTCATCGGTGTCGAGCCGACACCCTGTGGAGAATTCTAGGAAATTTGGTCTCAGACATCAAGAAACATTGTATTCATCTCTAAGAGGAATACGCAATAATACATCACTTTTATTAAATCAATTCAAATATTCTTAACGGGAAACAATATTGATGTGTTATATTTCATAATTTACACAAATTCTGAAGACCTTTTTTTGAAGTGAAGTTTTTTTCCCCTCAACGTTGACCATATTACAGCGTGCCGCTGTTATTTAAAAAAAAGAAGGGGGGGGGGGGGGAAATGGGTTAAATAGTGATTTGGGTTTGTTATAATGATGTATGGCATGTTATAATGGGGGGGGGAGGGGAGGGGAGCCAAGGCTCTCATTGTCTTTGGTTCTTCCAGAATTTTAGCGACTGGATAATACGGGATTATGTGATTGGATTTGCGCATGCGCGGCGAAAACGTTATTTTGGAATAGCGAAATACATAGTCGTCTATAGATTTATAGTGCTAATTGATTCACAGTTCATCTTTATTTCATGAACTATTGGAAGAAATAAGTTGAAATTCCTTGATATCAAACTTCACGAAATGAAGCCAGTAAGATGTTTGTATTTGTGCTATGGATGCCATGTAGCTATACAACACACACGCATGCGCAGTACGTAATCAGTATGAAACAGCATAGCGCTAACTTGTTAAACTGACGGTTGATGCGCAAACATTCATGAATTGTACAAAACCATCATGAAATTAAAGTACGGAAGTAAGAAAACCAGAAAAAGTGCGAAATTCTGTTAACATGTATAAGTGTTGTTTATATTTAACCCTGTACATGTTCTTGTTATATAGGACTCAATTGACGCTAAGGATAAGTTAAAATTAGATTTTAGCCAAAGTTGCATACATACTACAATCTATAACAATAGTGCGAGTAGTTTACGCAGTATATTGAGTTGGCTCCGATTAACGCGGATAAACATGTAAAATGCGCTTTTGATTTCTGGTTTCCATGGCAATTTCATATTTAACCAAATGATTGATAAGTGATAAGAACTACACCCTCTAGTTTATTCCCCCGCTCTGGATGCTAATTAACATAAGATTAATATTAATCAATATTCGTTTCTAACATATTTATGTCCCATATTGTAATATCTTGCGAAAACGTGCGGCCGTAATCACTTGAGCAAGTCTTAAGGATAGGGCTATCAGATATGAGATGGAAGTATACAGTTATTGTTAATAACTTCCGAGGCTATACTACCGACCCATGGTTACTATCTCTATTTGGAGATTGCATGAATCTGTTGAGAAACTGTATATGGATATTAAAAGCTACTGTAGTTATTCCTATACTCTCTAAATATACTAAGACACCAACACAGAAGGCGAATAGAGTAGGTGAACTTGATCACTTGAGGAGAAGAATTGCTTCCATATATACGAAAGCCAGTTAGTGCCATTCAAGTGTAAAGTTATTCATTTGTAATAACAAATTAATAGTTTTTGTTATAACACATGTACAAATAATATTACATATTCATTATTTGTTATACAAATTAATAATTCCTTATTACAAAGTATTAATATGTTTTTTACACATTATTAATTTATTAAAACATGTTATTCATTTCTTATTATAAATTAATAATTTCATATTATAAATTAATAATTTATTATGAAAAATTGATAATTTGTAATACCAAATTAATAATATATACTTGAATGGCACAAACAGGCTTTCGTACAAACTGCGCCTGAAGCTAACAGAGTTTTACGATCCTTGATGATCTGAGACCACAGACACTCATTGAGGGCGTATTCAATTTGGTCATGGACCCAAAGGGGGTCGTGACCAACAACAAGACACTTGACACAACCTATCGCAGCAGGATATTATATTTATGACATTGAGGCTTCATTTTAATGTTAGTTCAAGTTCAAAAACATGACAAATGAGGGAATTTGAAACCTTTGAAGTTGGCCTTATACGAATCGGTTTTTTCTTGCTCTATCCTACTGCCTATTCATGAGTACTCATCCAATCTGTCATTCTCATTGGTTGAATGTATAAATTGTATAACTGTGCTATTGTTCAAATCATCTCATTACGATAGCTTATAACTGTATTTACATGCAAGTTTATGTTTTGACACAGCTCAAAACATCGGGAAAAGGGGGGAGAAGCAGGGGGACACAATTTCATCTCCGGTGCCAGTTAGATTAAACAAATCAAAATAACGGAAATTAGAACGTTTTAAAATTACAGCGTATATAAAAGAGGTTCTTTCCGTAGTGAGAGGGTTTATCCAATCGATGTGTTGTGATATCAGCATGGGACCTCGACGGGCGACAGCAGGTGTCGTTTTACGGTAACCACGAGGCCGACTGCTTCTGGCCCCGAGCTAACGAAACTACTCATCCTTGCTAGCTCAGATGATGAGGAAATTTCGAGGAAATCGTCAAAAGTAATATCTTTATTTCTTTAGATAAAATTTATCCTCTCACGCTGGTCACAGCTGATTGTAAGTTTCGAAGAGGTTGGATTTATTTTCTCATGTCTTAGTTTTCTCAAGACAAGTTGAAATGTGAAGGGAAAAGAAAAAGAAGCAGTCACCGAACACCTGATTCTAAACGAAATCTTCTCAAGTTCAAGTGTTATCGATTTGTTTTTTAAAGCAAAGTTAAATTTCTCCCTACTCCGAGGTTTGTATTTCTACCAATGAGAACTCTAAATTGAATTATATAAAGTACCGTAACACATGTAAAGTTAGACGTGATGAAGAATAAATAATGATGATGATAATGATGATGATAATGATGATGGTGGTGATGATGATGATGATGATGATGATGATGATGATGATGATGATGATGATAATGATGATGGTGGTGATGGTGATGATAATGATGATGATGATGATGATGATGATGATGATGATGATACTCGTGATTAATATATTAGTGTCACGAACATATCATAGTTGACGATGGAACTATTATACCGAAACATATCTATATGTCTACAAATATCAGCTTCATTGCTAAAAAAGAAATAAATAATAGCCAACTAAAGGCCGAACTTTGAAAAGGTTTCCAAATGGTTTATCTGCTTAATATTTATTTCATACTGCTTCGAAATGAAGCATCGCTCACTGGTATACCTTGCACCGGTCCGCGTTCAGTTGTGGGGTTTCTATAGATGTGCATTTGTGGACCTGTTGCTTCATTACACTATTTTGAACGTTTCAAAATCGTGACGTCACTAACGGTCTCTCGGTGAACTATTTAAGGGATTAAACAACTAAACATGCAGATGAACATTATGATGTGAAGTTATTGGATTTGAAAAAATGGGAACGATTTACAGTAGATTATGTTTTTATGTGGATATATCTATCCCAAAAAATGATTTTTGGCTTCAAGAAAAGGAACATGCATAATATTTCTAAACATCCTGCAGATGAAATTTGTATATATTCAATTTCTGCGTATCGTTTTCAAGATTACATAATTTGAAGTTGACACGGGTTTGTGTTCAAAGTTAGTTCGAAGCAAACAGGTGTGATGTCACAGGAAGCAAACTGACTATAGATTTGCTTTTTTATGTTTTACTAAAAAATTATGTATCCAATTTCCTTTCTTCAGAATTGGGATAATACAGCTCAGCATTGGACACACTACAGTCATTGGCATAGTATTACCTTTACATCCCGATATAGGTCAAGTCCAAAGGTAACAAAAAATAATAAAGGGCAACATAAAAGAAAAACAACCATTTTGCTGCTAGCGCGCAACTATGACGTCACACCTGTTTGCTTCAAGTCATTTATGGTACAAACTGTGACAACTTTAAACATAAGAAGCACGCCATATGATTTCTGGGGGATGCTTAGAATGTGTTCTCCATTAGTGAAAGAGGTATTCTCATCTAGACTATATACCCTTTTCAGAGTACACACATTCTTTGAGGTTACCAGGTTCGCAAATTAAACTCTCCTGTTGCTTCTCACAGTGTGGTATATGATCCCCCCTCGAATTCATCCACTGTTTTATTAGCCCAGATCCTAAAAAAAGAGTAAATTTTGACTTTCGCTTTACAAGACATCGAATATACTAAAAAAATATATATATATATAAAAAAAAAACATCATGATGTGAATTTGACCACGGTTTTCCTGTATAACTGATCTTTATTACATTTTATTATTTTCCGGGGGGAGAGTGTGTATTTTACAGACCTATAACGTTATGTTCAGGGAGGTCTCGTCAGAACCAGACCTGTCCCACTTAGGTTATACTTTTATGAGTTCTCCGCGACAGTTAAACCAACTTCTACTGTGGAAATGATATATGGTAAAATAATCTTCTCGGAGTTTATGCATCCATATTTATACAAAGTAAAGGATAGATATACATCGTTACACAAGAGGTAAAATTAGCTTCTTGGGTTCATAATTTTTAGTTTATGTAGTCTTTTTTATGTGTTTTAAAAGAAGAAGGACGAAAATTGGTTGCTCGGTGAGTGTTACATGAAATTATTCACAAGTGTGAAGGTTTGATATTTTGTGTGGTCGGGGTTTATAGGAGGCCAAATGGCCGATCTCTGTACATATATTTGCCTTGGACTATTTGGCAAACCAATATAAAGTTCAGGATTGAAGGGAGAATTTTTTTTCTCTTTAGGGTTGCTGTGTGTCAAAAGGTTCGTCGGGTTAGATAGTGGAGATGTACCAGCTTAACAAAAACCCTCAAAAATATAGTATTAGAAGGATTGATTCTTTTTATTAGGAAAAACCAAAACACAATACAAGACGAAGCGATGCGATGCGATGCGCTGCGTTGAAATGTGATGATATGAGAGATGAGATGCGATACAATGTAATGCAACGCACAGCAATGCCATGCAATACAATACAATGCAATACAATACAATGCAATACAATACAATACGATATGATACGATACGATACAATACAAAACAATACAATGCAATACAATACAATGTAATACAACACAATACGATACAATACAATACAAAACAACACAATACAATGCAATGCAATACAATGCACGACAATACAATACAATGCAATACAATACAATGCAATACAATACGATATGATACGATACAATACAAAACAATACAATGCAATACAATACAATACAATACGATACAATACAATACAATACAAAACAACACAATACAATGCAATGCAATACAATGCACGACAATACAATACAATGCAATACAATACAATGTAATACAACACAATAAAATACGATACAATACAATACAATACAAAACAACACAATACAATGCAATGCAATACAATGCACGACAATACAATACAATGCAATATAATATAATACAAAACAATACAACACAATATAATGCAATACAATACAATACAATACAACACAATGCAATACAATACAATGTAATACAATACAATACGATACGATACGATGCAAAACAGTGCAATAAAACACAATTAATGCATGAAGTAGTTGGTTATATGCATGTGTAACCGAGACCCATCCCCACCCCTACACAAAAAGTGTCCCACCGTCATCACTTACAATGCGCAGTGCACCACGCACTACAAATTCTATGATACAGATTATGTTCAGCCTAGGATATTTAAGTACATCACTATTTGTGATTAAGATGTTTTTTTAAATTTCAACTACGCATGCGGCATGTGAAATACATTAGACTTAAACCAGTCAATTGCAGCCCAAGTTTAAAAGCGAAAAACCCTCTTTTATTTGTAACGGTTTTAATGCGGCATGGTACGTACAAAATTTGAAATCATCTGTATGTTGCGAACATTTCCAAATCGAACTTAAAGTGACAATGTTTAATATAATGTAATAGTTTTAGTCGATCATATCTATATTGCAGGCTATGGTTGAAATAAAATATTACATCGCTGGTTTATTGACATACATATTGAACTATACACTTTGAGAATAGTCAGTCACTCATGAAACAGCCACGGGCACGATAAACCAATCAACTCGACCCAGGCTCTGAACCCCAGTCCCATAGTTTAATTGAGTCTAACTATGTGATCACGACGGTGTTACGTCACTAGTCAGTATCACGAGTCCATTCGAAAGTGAATAGATACTGCACGTGATCTTGGTTAACGGTTGTTGAGTGATCTACGCTGTGCACAGTGTATATGTAAATCACTTACCCACGATCTTAGCCAGGTCGAGAAGTGATCAAGTACAAGTCTATGGAAAGCTACGACTGACGTGTGGCGGTATGCCTATGTAGAACAAATGTAAGAACTTCATCTATATAGCGAAGTATAGCACCTATTTCCGGAACAATTCTAGAAAGCGAGGGCGTACTTCGTATTTACACACTTCTAATAAGAGACACTAGCAATATCGCAACAGCTTTCATGATGCAGACAGACTTCCTGCCTGCTGTGTTGCGGTCACAATTAGGTGTGAAGTAAGTCGCCAAGGAAAAATGGAAAAGATAGGTGCATACTGGGACAAGGGATGAGGGAAGAGTTGGGGGAATTGTTCACTTTTAATCACCCCTGTGATTCGTTCACATTTGACCCGAAAGTAAACATATATACCATTCTTGCTTCTTCGTAAACGTAAGAATGGTTGAAAGATATGTATTTGAAGGTATCTCGTCATAAGTCTTCTCACAGAGGGTGTAGGGGTGGGTGTGTGGGGGAGGGGGAACCAGAGTAGCAAATCTTACCAAAGATTACCTGTGCTTTAAATTGACCCATGAGGAATATAATCTTGGGCAGACGAACGGGCAAATTCTCCCCTCCCTTCTCTCCCCTCTAGTTATTTCTAGAAAACACAATTTGATGAAGCGGCAAATATCATCTGTTGCGCATGCGTGATTGAATGAGTCAATTACACTTCAGTTCTGCCACTAAATTTAGGTTGATAAATGGGAGATTATTAACTCATTGTGTATTTGATATAGCAGTTGCTTCGAGAGCTTGAAGATTTAACAAAAAAAGAAGGATTCGTTGATCCTTATATGTTTACATTAGGTTTATGAAAATTGTTTACAAACGGTATTGAGGTTTGGAAAGAGATTACTAACCGTGTTTGATAAGCGACCAAAATTGGGGTAAAAAAACACCAGGGTTAACTTAAGTTCCCGCTGCAAGAAAGTACAATAGACAGTACATTCATGGCCTGTATAACTAACACCGAGAGTAAAGGAGGAGTGTGTCGTCGTGCATGCAGCGCCATTGTAATGGGGGGGGGGGGGGGAGGTGTGAATTAAACACGTTGGGCATGGATCCATGACACGACGGTTCATCAAAGAAACTGAAAAGTGCGCTGACCAGTAGGGGTTTAGACTGTGGTCAGTTTTAGAGTAAACATACCAAGATGAATTTCTAGATTAGATATGTTATTATTATTATTTTTTGGCTTCGAAGATGAATTATTACAATTTGGAAGGTTTTTGATGCATTGTCAGTAAGTGAGAGAGAGAGAGAGAGAGAGCTGAAGAAGCTGAGGACAGTTTCTGCCTGCGGATCAACAATACGCGAGGCCGGATGAGCAGACCGATCTCTGCCAGACCCGCGGTCATTATAACCAAAGCATCAGGAAAATGAAAGCTCATTAATGCCATAATTATGATACATAGTAACACAAATTATATGAAGCTTGTCACTACCCATATAAGAATGTCAAACCTTCCAGCAAACAACAACAATAATAATAATAATAATAATAATAATAATAATAATAATAATAATAATAATAATAATAATTATTATTATTATTATTATTATTATTATTATTATTATTATTATTATTATTATTATTATTATCATAATAATCATAATAATAATAATCATAATAATAATTAAAGACTTGTCTCTTTACAGGATCTAAAGCAATATAGATAAGTTAAGTCTTAAAGGTGCAGGGTCTGTCGCCCCAAACAGTCCTGAAAAGGGAGAGAGAGAAAGGTGAATAATTGATAAGCAAAAATCATATCGTATTGCATTTCAGACATTCTCTCCATTATTTTGAGAAAAGGTAAAAGTTGAATGAACTACACTGTACATACTGAATGAGGGATTTCATATTGGGAATACAGAGGACCAAAATGTTCGGTTTAAAGGTTCCATTGAAAGTATAGTTATTCAACGTCTTTCTAGTACTAGAACTGTGGATTACTTGCGATGAGTATTGGGTCTGATCTCGGAACAAGACAATGTCCAAGACACTATACAATCCGGCACAATTATGCTGTTAACATAATGTACACTATAAAATTTGAAAATGTATGTATTGTATATGTATTTCAGATCCTCCTGCAAGCAGGAAGTCGCGAAGAAGCCTCATTGGCTTATCAAAGCCGCACGCCGACCGAGGTCAGTCCCTTAGATTCATATTTAACGTCCATGATTATGAATTGTCAATTTTCAACAATTCTGTAATTGGACGACATACATTAATCTTGGAGTGACTCGAACTGGAGACCTTATGATTGGAAGACACCGGCGTTAACCACTGAGCTAATAGGCCTACTCCTATAAAATAAAAATAATGTAATATTAGTAATAACAATAACATATCTCGGATCCAAAGTCAGAGAGAATGGAGAGCCGAGGAGGATACTTTATCTAAGATGGCTACATGGAAGTAAATCCAAGGGTAACCGAGAAGAGGAGAAATGTTATTCCGATGGCCCACGGTGACCGGATTCCATCGTTAATCATAATGTAATCATAGCCACTTTTCATATGTAAACTTTGCATTAAGTATTAAGGTAATGAAAAAGATAAAGAAATGAAAAGTGAACAAAAACACGCTATAACAATTACAAATGAAATATTGCGAACAACTTGTTAAATCAAAGTCTATTGAAGTTACAGTTATATGTTTGTCTCAAGTGTTACTGTCTTGCTTCCTATGGTATAACTGCTTATCTAGTTGCGTTTGTTGGGGATGGGGGGGGGGGGAGGGGTGAGGAGGTGGATGAGGGAAAGTGAAGGATCCTCGCCTTCCGCCTACCAATATCCACACACACGCACGCATTTACACATACACACACACACACATCCAAGGTGTCCGTAAAACTTGACAACTGCAATGTCCTCATTTTTCCCGCAGGAGCTCAAAGACATCTACAAAATGTAAAAGAATTTGTTCTCCTATTTCTTTGATTACAAATATCCTGACATAAGCTGCCGACAAGACATAATAACCATAGGTTTTGTTCTATTTTCTCTTTTCCTTCTCGTACGTGTTGACAAAAAATTCGACCGACTTTTCTTCAAAGGATCGGTAATATATTACCCACCCACCCAAAACTAAAATGTCTATTTCTGATGTTTAGACTTTTAGCGGCAGCTGTTATACCCCAGTTGTGGGCATTGATCAAATAATCAAATTCATCCCTTGGTTAGTTTTATTTCCATCCTTCCTCTCAATTCTTAAATACAACCGGACATTTTAACTTCATCAGCTATATTTCATTCTGAAAAGTAGGCTAGAAGACCGTTCTCTTAAAATATAATTAAAAAAAAAACAACATTTAACAGACAATAGGACTATTTAGCGGTATTTTTTTGCTGGGTATTTCTTAAAGTTAAAGAAAAGGGGTTTTATTTATTGTCTCGTGCAAGTCTTGTCAGTTATACTAGGACTACACTAGAAACTTATCGCTCGTCAACACATCAACGCCGTATTTCATTTACAAACCCACAAGAATGTGGAAATCCTTAGCTTTGAAGTAAGAATTTATACTCGAGGTCCTGTCCTATTTAAGAAACAGACGAATAGTTACAATGAAAAGAAGAAGCTATGAAAATTAACATATCTGTATATCAAATGACAATTTTCTTTATGATGGTCAGTTATTTATTAAACGGATGTTCCGATGATCCGAAGTTCATTGAACACCGAAATTGCTGATAGTTATCCTCATTGTTATGGTCAAAACCACATTCTTATAGCAGCTTGTATCGTTGAGATATACTTGGTTTTAAAGTTAGATGACATCTTATTTATAAAACAATTTGGTATCAAAAAAAGTATGTGACGTCACTATGCATGGCAACTGAGCGTCCCCCCCCCCTCCATAATGTACAAGTAAGTCCATGATTTTATAAATGTGGGGTGTGGCCCTGGGGGCTTATGAGGCTAACTTTGGAGGTCTTTAGATGTCTCCACCCCCTACCCTCCCCATTACCAAAAAAAAATGGACGTGGAGTTGGGCATTTGCGCCCTCTTACAAGCAGGCTGCATATGGACGCAATTCAAAGTGAAGAGAATATTGAAACTTTATTCCAAATGTATAACAAGTCAACGATGACTTTATTAAAAGGACAGCAAAGTGTTTGAGAATCATATGTGTCTTGATGATATCACAGACCAACCACCGTGATTCACTTCCTGGAGTAAGGAAGGCTTTATCCGGTAAGCGTATTTTGTTTCCCCAGGACGAACGTGGGCATCGGCCAATCAAATCCCTGGATTCCAAACATGTGACGCTTTTTCAAAAAACATGTTCTGAATCTTTTTTCCTAGTTTTGACTCCAGATTATGAACGACAATCCTTCATCCTAACGGTTGGATTCAAACAATTGTGTCTAGGGTTAGAACTAGGCATTGTGGTTGATATAAAATGCATTTCTATTCCATAGTTTACTCTTCGCCTAAGGCCCGAACAAATACATAATCATGTGTTGTTCATACTCATTAGAAAAGTCTGCTCCCATATTTTCTTGGGTGAGAGGGGGAAGGGGGGGGGGTGTAGGGGCCACTGTGACGCAATATTGTGAACAGCTGACACGCATTTTTTGTCTGTTCAAGGAGCCACGGCACTTTTGATATATAGTAGCAGCTCCGTGGTCTGACGATACAGCAAATATTTCTTCAAAAGGAGTTTATGATGGATTCAGGTGCGTGGAGAGGAAACAAATTGTCTCGCATCGGTGATGAAATATCTAGCCCTAAGGGTCTCCAAATCGTAAATTGAACTTCTCATAAAAATCAAAGCAGGTTAATTCGGTGGGATTGAAATATGACGAAAGTGTTAAAAAATAATCAATATTCTTTTTCTCACAAACACATTGTCTCATAAATTCGCTCTGTTATGAATGACATTTATGGGGTTTTACAACCTTAACCTCGTTTTTATAAGATTGTCGCCTTTAGCCTGCAATGTAATACCTCGCAAAAGGTGTAAGTGATTGGCTTTTATACGGCTCGTCAGGTTCAAAATGTCTATCATAATATAAAGTATGTCGTGAGCTATACCAGTAAAGATTGAGCTGCTATGGTGAGGACCAGCTGTGGTTGCGCCACTCTGTCACCCTGGCGTCGGGCCAGGTGGAGCGCTCTAACTCCCTAGAGATGTATATACCCAGAAATAATACCGAAACGTTTTCAATTAATTAAAATGTTCCATATGTACGTACACTTTAATGCAATGTGTTTTCGTATACATAAACCGATCTATAGTGTACGACGTAGGAACTTCTTGGGTATAATATGCTCCCTGGATAAGCTCAATGAATCAAAGGGTGGGCTGGAGGGAGGGGTGGGGGGGGGGGAGTAACAAATGACGAAATAGTTTATCTTTGATAATGATTTTGCGATTCTAACTGAAAGAATTCTGTTGACTAATCTTCGCCTATAGACTTAGATGTCTTACTGCGCATGTTGGTGTAGGCTTATCTTGGTTAGCTTTGACAAGGGCAAGTTTGGGTGGTGCTATCTAGCTGAATACAGTTTCAATGGTGTGCTGGGGGTAAGTATATATTGTTAAAGTTGCAAACTAATCCAACCGCTGTTAAGATATTCACATTAATATTTAGAGCAAAACTGATAATGCAAGACGTTTATACAGACAAAGATTGTTTACGGAGCACTAAAATGTTTGATTTATAGCCTAGATTTTAAAGAGACAATCTCGCAGTGAGATCTTGGGTCTATACCTATGCTCACGAGAAATCGGGCGAGGGTTGAGCTTGGGTGTTGCCGGTAAAGGGAACTTTCAATAACATCCCGTGCTCAATTACACAATACTTAATTGATATAAAACCTTCTCGCAATTAATTAAACAGATTAAAAAGTAAGTTTGGTGACTGACATTAATTTTAATTGAAAAAAGACGGCTGGCGTACATTGTTACAGGCGCCGGACCAACAAGACGATAGAGTTTGTCGGTTGACTATGAAAGCCAAACTCTATATAACATTTGAATGTTGTTTCGTCAAGGCTCGGCCAGTCTTAACAGCATTCATCAAACTTTAGACCAGGTTTAAATTACTCCAGATTATATATTATTTAAACATTTTCCAGCAAATGTATGTCAAAGATAGATAGCTAGCATGCATACGTCAATTGACGAGGATTGCGTGTTAGTGAGTAGAGTGATTATCTCTGGAACCTATGGAAACTTTGTGCACCAAATCACATTTTTTTTTAACAGTTAACTTTTCAAGAGACGAGATAGATTCATTGACTTCCCCCACCCTTCTCTCGGTTCCACCCCCCCATCCCTCGCCTCATCCTCTCTTGTTAGATTGGAATTTAAGGCCCGCATTGAATACAACCGGCATCTGTCTTTGTAACATCAATAATATAGATTATGTACATATTTCTCTTTCCTTCCCCTCATCTAACTTGTTCGCCCTTACCCTTACCCCGCACCCCTTCCTTCGTAAAATAAAATAGAGAAATGTTACGCCGACACAAAAGCCTAACTTACGTTAGCAGTCAATGTTTTTAACAATTAATTTGAGAATTCGTTTTCGATGGTAGAAGATGATTTGGTCGTTACAGAGTAGTTACATTTTCAATTTTTTAAAAAGAGAAAATCTGAAAGCCCCCCAAGAACTAGCCCACTTTAAACTTATATCATTCAGCACTCCCAAAAGTGTGACCTTAATTTAAGCAACTGGTTTCGCCTATTATAATCTAAAACGCGTGATTTTTAACAAATCTGAAGTGACCACAGGAGTTTGTATTTGATGAAATTCACACGTTCAAGAATATTTATCAATCGGGAAGAAATTGTATCCTTACAATTATTTCAACAATCTCATAAATTATTCACGAATACCTTCGATAGTAACTGTCTAAACTCAGTAACTCAAAAACTTAAACGGCACACAGCGGGTTAAATGATGAGACGTTTATAGCTAAAATAGTAATTCTCGACTTCATTTTGGTCAATAATTGAACTCCTTCCGTCAACCATTCTTTACTTTCTGCCGTGACCTTTCATTCTTCGTGTCACTGTTTCTATACGATAGAGGGTAAGTTTATTATAATCAAGTCTTGTAGACCAGATCCAGAATTATTTACGATTTTGTTTGAATCACAAACAACTTCCCAACTGAAAGCTCTGTTATGCGGAGATTTCGCTGTGGCGTGACGAACGCGTCGGTTGTGGAGACAACCAAACCATCTGACGCATAGATTTCCCACCTTTATCCAATCAGCTTTAAAATTGGTCGTCTTTAATATCGTTCATTTATTACACCAAAAAGTTGATGTCATATATTTTTTTGCTCTTTTGTTTTCCATTTGTGTGTACCGAAAGGTTAGAGCGCCACCAGTCCGTTAAACCACCGTTGGCTGCACGCTGTATAGACAAAAGCACCTTTGAATTAAATGCCTGTAGTTTCATGGTCTGGTATGTTACCAACATATTCATGACAGTATTTAGTACAATAACGACTTCCGCGCGAGTCTTTCTTGCAAAGTCGGATACTTCTTAGGGGTGTCACTCTCCCGTGCATCGAATGGAGAAGGGATGGGGATTGGGGGTGATGACATTTTCACTGAAATCTATGAGTGCCCCGACAGACCGAGCGAACCTACTACTAACAGTGGGAAGGATCAACTGGGAGAGTATTCCGAACGATGGCATCATTTCGTCGATAAACTTGATTTTCCCGGAAACCACAGCACTGACCAGTCCTGGCTCCCTCAGTAGGCTATTTTCTAAAACTACTCGGAATCAGTAATTTCCAGACAATTTATCATGTTAAGCTCTTACTTTTGGGGAGGGAAGAGTAGGTTAAACCCTACGCATTGAATTTCTTTTGTAAGAAATGTTTTAATGCTATGAACTACTATATTCAACTGCAGTGGTTTCAACAAAGCCCTTGGTTTCGCTGATCTTAGCCTGTTCACAAGATCAATAAAACTCATCTTTGAGATATCAAAGCAATTTTTCAAATTCTTTGGTGGAAACACAACTTAGAATATTCGGGGGGGGGGAGGGATAGTCAAAGATAATAGCATAAAAAGAAAGCTTTTCTGTATTTGTCATTTTAGCAGTCTTTTATTATCATGGAGGGGCACATTGAGTTGTAAGAGGTGGGTGGGAGGAGGGAGTGGTTTTTGACACCCGATGCCCTCAATGCCTTACTGGTCATGTTCACCATTCCATAAAGAATAAACAAAGCTTGTCCTAATGATATCACTAAAAAAAATTCTCCAAAGACAGACTTCTCCGAGTAATTTTATAAAGCAAATTGGGTCATGAACTTACTCTGTATGAATATTCTTAAATTCTAATTGGTTCAATAGAAGTGGACAGCGGGGGGGGGAGGGGGTGGGGGGGGGGAGCAATTGACTTTGACCTGTTACACAAACAGATAAAAAGCAAAATATCTTACTTTAACAACTGTAATATATTTTTCTACAGAAAAGTAAAGAAAGTCATTAGATCAACACATATCCTAACGTTGTGCCTTTTGTTTCTCTGCAATTATTTTTTACTTGTCAACTATTTTCCACACAACCAAGATCCCAACACGAACATCCATTTCTACTTATGTCAAAGCAGTTGGAAACAGTTGTAATGTCATGTATGCCTCTATGGATGCACAGATGTAATGTTAACGTCTGACTGAGGGTTACATTGGCATCTGGGTCACCAATTGTTTGGATTTTGAAATTTCTCGACATTTTTGCATTTGTTTCACCAATTTTACCCAAATCTACCGAGGGTTACTCAAATTAAAATCGCGACCGTCCAAACCAAGACGTCCGACCCGTGAAATATATTCACCGAGAGGACGTTAACTTTTGAAAATTGATTCCCCACTATGTTGACACTACTTTAATCAGCAACTTGTAACTATTCCAATTTTACTCTTCCTGTTTCTCTTAAATCATTTGAAATACAGTATTAATCAGTTTATAGTATTTTATCATATTTTATCGTGTTTATCGTATTTTAGTATTCCATATCACAGGAAAATGTCTCTCCTCTCATTCTTTCGCTTTCTATCTCTTTCACTGTGTCTAATGTCAGTGTTCTCAAAAATTTAAACGTTGTCTTTTCCCGAATGAATATTATAATTCGTCGAGTTGTTGTAAGAGAACTTCTCTGTCCTTCAAAGCCTTCTGAGCTTGTTCTCTTTCTTTCTTGGTCGGAGATCGTTTCTTCTGTTTGGCAGCCATGATGCGTCTGAATGCTTCCATCGTCTGTTCAATAAAAGAATAAAAAAAGATCCATTAAGGCAGGGTTTCCCTAACTTCATCCCCCCACGAACCCCCTGTGGATGTCAGAGTTGTCCACGAACCCCAAACTTTTGGAGACACAATCTGAGTCATTATTATACTATAATACGCATAACAGTGCTTCGTAAAAGATCAAGTTCAAGTTCAGCTCTTTTATCTTCACAACGTCCTGTCATGCGTACACCAACTTAACCAAAGTCCTGCGGCCTGTGTCTGTTTCATAATTCATTTATCACATGCACGGTACGGTATAGCTATGGCAACGTATGCGTATGGAACGCGTAAAGAGATTGTCGATAGGTACGACTTTTGTACATTACTAAATTATATGATATATCAGGTTTTAGTTCAACAAAAAGTTCTCTAGTTTTGACTTTCAGAAAGGTCTCACGACCCCCTGGGATGGACTCACACACCCCCTGGGGGTTCATGCACCCCAATTAGGGAACCCCTACATTTTAAGGCCTTGCATTCTATAACTAAGGGAAACTTTCAGAGACTGATTACTATGCAGCTTCAAGAATTAAACTTTGAAGCATACACTAAATAGACATATAACCAATCAAACAAATAAAGAACAGATTCATGGGTTCCAACACTCCTTGGAATCTGGACATAGAAGTGAAGATCATTTATTAATTATATGCTAGACTTGTAGAGTCACTCCACTTTGATATAATGTAAAACAGCAATTTTGTTTTACAAACTCGATCTTCCAAAAACGTGACGAAAGAAGGGACATTTTTTTGGAGTTCTTAAATTATGGTAGACTCAAATCATATCAGAAATTCAGTATCATAATTTCAATATATTTAAGTCTGTGGAATAAAAATCGACCCACAACTGCAATAAAGTTAATAACTGTCGACAACAACGATAATAATAGAGTATTCTGTATAAACAAAGCAGGTTTTCAATTCTTCTTTTGTGTTAAGTGTCATCAGAATTACAATCATATCCAAAATGTTATGTATAGTTAACAGCCTTCCTCAGTCAACATGTGGTTAGCTATTACCTTGAGTTTCGTTACCCACTAAATGGAACACTATTTCGACCTATCCAAATGTAATACTAATTTAAACAAGATTCCCCTCCGAGATAACAGACCAAAACTTTCTCTTTTGTCATCTCCCAAATCGAAACCTCAAAGCATCCACGTACCTCATTATCTGCTGCTCGAATCTTCTTCTGTATTTCCTGTTTTTTCATCTGTTCTGTTGTCAAGGCGATCAGTTTTTCCTTCTGTGCTCTGTTGTGAGCGGAAAGGGCTTTCAATTCGGCCTGCCTCTTTTCCAGTTCCAGTAAAACCTCGTCCTCTTCTAAGTCTTCTAAGAAAGGTTCGTCTGCATCGAGCAGACCTGTTGAAGGAGAGAGTTGGGAGCCAATAATTTTTCTTCTTGTTTGATTCGAGCATTTTGTTAGCATTTTAAAATTTACTTCTCAGACTCTGAGAAAATCTCTATGGCTGATCTATAAATGGCCAGAATAATATCAAACCTGTTTGATTGCTTGAAACCCTTATTGTCCCTGTTTTTCATATGGAACCCAATCAAAGTGATGATTGTTGAGGAAGTCTCATGTTGAGATGAATATTCCTAAAACTTAATGAGGAATGTATGAAATTCTCCCATTCCTACTCCAAGACTGCTAATTAACACCTTCCCACAACCCATGTGGGGGGGGGGGAATGTGGGTGCCCTTGAAACATTTGTCTGCTCCCCAAACAATTGTCAGAAAATGTTTCTTTTTAATTTTAAATATGTTCTGCCTGACCCTCCCCCCCCCCCCCTAGAAAAGGTTTGTGTCTCCTCCCCCTAATAAAAGACATCTAGCTACACCCCTGCTCTCAGGCAAGGTAAAAGCTGTCTCAAAATGTAAACCATAGATTACACACTTATGTATTAACACAATGGTAATTTTAAACAAAATCTCAGACAGGAGAAATTTTTTAACATAGCAAGTTGTTATATGTTGACATACAAATATCAGACAAGAGTTTTATAATCCTGATCAAGATTACCCTGTTGAATTAGCTCTTCTCTGATCTTGGCTTCCAGTATTTTCGTCCGTCCGACGTAAAACGATTTATCTCCGTTCCCGAGGGATCCTTCTCCATTGTCGTCCTGTTTGGTGAAAAGAAGTGAAGATGACAATATTGCTAGAATCTGCCATAATGGTCACAGCATTACACTTTGTATATTATGCACGCGGGAGATTAATTGGGTGTTTTACATTTATTTCTGAGGTTTACATCATAGATTTGCATAATTATAACTACTCTAATGTTTGAAATTAATCTTATCATACTCTATTAATCTTATCATAATCTTATAATACTGAAGACAACAGGCTATGTACAACCAGCAAGCCAATGGGCTAAAGACACTCCTTGCTACATTGTTTGTGAGAACATTCAACAGTAACACTGCACACAAGATTTATTTCTTAAGTGTAGACAATAACTGACTTCAAGTGATCAGCAAGGTTCTTGTTCTTCTGCAGACATTCCAAGCATTACATTCATCCCAGATTTACTGCTGCGGTTTATCCATGCTTCACAGAGTTTTGAGACTTGGACCTCTGTTGACCTCCACTAATATCAATTGGGATCCTGCACTTAACATACATGTATTACCTTATAATCAAGATGTCCGTTTTGAGTTATAGATATAGATGCCTTTGGCATTTTGACAATGAATCAAAAATAAGTAGCATTTTGATGAATTATTAATAGATGAAGTTCTCTCCTCCTCCTTCTCCTACCTTAGGTGCCGAGTCCATGATGATATCTTCGATGGGTGTCATGATGTTCTCCTCCACCAAAGCCGAAATCAGTCTCTGTGTCAGCTGTCCAAACGGACACATGTCATCAGCAGATGTGCTAGAAACAGCAAGACGATAGAAGAGAAGTGGAATTTACCATCATTTCCTGCTCCAAATGTGACATGGATTATAAATAAACATAGCAGTTCTACTATTACCGAGCCTAGCTTTATCAAAGATTGTTTCTTCTATTCATCCTTGTAAAGAATTATCTTGGTTAAATTTACTTTTAAATTTAATTTAAATTTACCCTAACAAGATTAACCTACAAAGTATGAATCAGTGAAAAAGGTTGGCAAGTTTCAATAAAAATCCATTTAGATATTTAAACTACATTGCATATAGAAATGTGCAAATATTTTGTGACTGTTTCAGAATTTTTCATGGTCTCTGCTTAGTTAATACCGTGGTCCTCGTTAAAAGCGATGTTAACATTTTACACAGCGAGAACTTGTAGCCTCACATTCAGCCCTATAATGATAACGAGAGAGGACATGCTTCCCAGCGGTACGAGCTCTGGCATTATTCTCTCAAAAGTAGATCGAGGCTTATATTCTCTACAACGAGTCGTACACCTAGAGTGAGTACTGATGTTTGATCTGGAAAAAGAACACACTTTCTCTAGAATTTAATTATCTTAAGTCTCATTAACTCACCACACTATTTAATTTAATTTTTTTAAATATTTTTATATTATTTATGATATTTTTCCTTGGCCAAAGAATGTTTGATTTCAAAATCAGAGATCTTCAAAACAAATTGCATGGATGACTTTTTTCTCATCGATGCACTTCACTTTTTCAGAGAAAGGCCACTGTGCCCCTCAAAAGACTGCCTCTACTGTCGGCACAAACTGCTGCAAAGCCTATTTGCTTGTGCCTTTAATGTGCCCTTCCAATGATTCACTCAGTCAATCCTGACAAAGTATGGACAAATTCAATGTAAAAGTATAAAATGCTCTAGTCTAGGATCCTGTTAATAGATATCTGTTATTGACCCATTGTTAGAAATACACAGTAAAGCTGCGTCATTGATGCCCTTGGAATATTTCATTTGTACCTTTACCGGAATCGCATGTCCTGTCAGTGTGCCCCCTAATGCTAGCCTGCCAATGGCACATACAGTTAAACTGTGCCCCTTATTTCAAGACTTCAAGGCCGGACAATGCAACTAGCTGCAAATACCCAAAGAGGTGATCAGGTGAATACTTGCAGAAAAATCTCAAAACATCCAGACAAAATCCTTACTTATCAACTTTCTTCAGGAGACCTTTGACCTCTTTGTCATTTGGAGAATTGGAACTTTTCTTCTTTTCAATTTTACTCCCTGGAAATACAAAAATAAATAAATATATATATATAATAATAAAGAAATGACTGAACACAAACTTTTTGGTTTTCTCATGTTTACTTCTGTTGGAAGCAGGCCTTACTACCTTACAGGTATGTTCAACCATATTTGGGCTGACAATGAAAAACTACATATGACTCTTTGCAACTACCTCATAAATGTCCAATACATTTACATACTTTTTGCTACGGCTGATTCTTACATAATATTTGTAACGAATGTTCAGCAAAATTAATACTGTTAATAAAACACTTCATGAAATATTTGTTTATGAAGCAATAATCGCAGACACCTTTTCTAATCCTTACTGATTTGTTTCTATGACGGTCATTTTCCCACATGGGTTTTCAGAATAACTGCTGCCTTAAATGGCAGGAGAAAGGTCAAATGAGAGAAACCTTTTACATAACTCTTGTCTGCTAAATTTGTAATTAGATTTCTTGAATACTTTAACAGGAGGACGTGATATTGCGATCCTAGCAAGACTAACAAGTGACAGGTGGTGAAACAGACTGCACACTATGGCAATGATGACACCAAATTGATGGCACCAAATTGATGGCACGCTGACATAACTGATGACACATCTACTTTAACCCTTCAGTCTGTTTTTGAAGAAAAATCCTGCTAAGAACAGAAGGTCGGGTGTTCTAACGTTCTATGGATCGATACCAAACAGCCTCCCATAGTAGATAAAGTTACTTGTTGCACACCTCATATTTATGCAATATTTTGTTGACCTTTACCTTCCTTCTGTTCGTCTAAGAGATCCTCCGTAGCCCACCGGAGGGAGTAATGTTTGCCGAGAGGAGGAATCTTATAGAGGTCACTGTCATCATCCGAGGTCCTAATCAGATCATCCAGGGCCTTGATATCATCCTGGGTGATGTCAGCACAGTAGGGTTCAACCGATGCCCAGAACCGATCTGGAGCGTCGTTCCGTATGATCCTGGGAGGGATCGGCTCGTTCAGGGGATCATCTGTGAATTCGTATTCCTGCATCTTCTGCTGTAAGAATTATACAATGTTGAAAGGTCAGAAAATCCTTAATTAAATCATGAAAGAGGCTCAAGCCAGTTACCTTCATGTCGCTTTCCTTCATTAAATATATATTTTTTTTAATATTTTTTTTTATGTTGACTAATTGTCTAATTTGATTTATTTACTAATTTATTTCATAATTTTTTTTTTATGTTGTCAATGGAAAATTGAAGTTATCTGAGTATCAGGAGTGTTAATGTAAGGAAATGAAACAACTTGAAGCTCACTCATCATACTGGGTGGTAATCCAAGCTCAAACCTCTGACGATCTGACCCTCATCTTCTCAAATGTCAACCCCTTTAATCACTCTACCTCGTTTCATACAAACTCTCCATATAAACGATCATTTCAAAATTTCAACAACAAAAACGATTACTATTTCTCCCGTTTTCTCTCAAAACTGAACATTTTGGTAGACACTTTAATTGAAGACCACCTTGTACATGTATTAATTCATGTTTTTTACTCTTTGTGTAGACCCAATTATTCCTCCACCGGTATAAATATCACATTGTTTGTATTTTATGCTACTTTCATGAGAGTGTTATACGTTGTCCTTATTGTTATGTCATCTGTTATTGGAAGGTGGCATAAGAAACTACCCAGACACTATCAATATATATCCATACAGTTCACACAATTGAGTGGTGTCCTGAACAACAGTTGTGACTATAAATGCTACATTTTCCACTGGCTACACTTGTATATACAGCATAACCCCAGTTGGGACAATTGTTTGCTATGCTGTGGTGTCATCTCCCGCTTCAGAGCACTCGTATTGTCAGTACGAGTAGTATGAATATCAAGTGGCTGACAGCATATTTACCTTCTCTGAATATGCATGACTTGTATACATCATTCCATATCTAGCATTTCTGCTTTAACTGCATTTGATGTGTATTCTCTGCAACTGATAAATGAATTACTGCACGTTTGAACCAGACCTGCTATGCAGGAGAAACACATTTGAAGTGATAATATTATCCTTGATGTGCCATGGAACGATCATGAGAATAACTTACATTGACACTCTTAGCCTTAGGTCTTCCAGGGCCAACGTGGGTCTGGACTGCTCCAACTTTTCCTGTAGTTTCCTTCATCTTCTTAGATGGTTTATCTAGCTTCTCGTCTGGCCTCCCTCTCTTATCTGCCACTTGAGGTGATTCTTCTTTACCCTACAAAACATTCAAAATGATACAATGTAAATGGTTCACATGGCAGAAGCTGGTGAGAGGGGGAGGGGAGGGATTGATTTTACCAAATTGTGAAAAATATTGGCCTATTAAGGTCCATTATGAGATTATGGAAATTCTGCTCAAAGTATTTTATCACTGCAACCACTGCAGCGGTTTTCGAAACATGGTATGTGCAAGTTTCAATAACTTAAATTTTTATATAGCAGAGTTATCCAAAAGGTTCAAAGTTGGGTTGAGCCCAGACTCTTATCATCTTTCCTTGAAGGTGTCATATTTCAAGGGCTGGACTGTTCCTCACTTTGAATATCTAAGTAAATGAAAAGCTAACTTTAAATGATAATCCCTGTATAAGTGTCCATATATATCTTAACACTCAGCTACTGACCCATCTATCACTTATTGTGTGTTATTCTATGTGTTACTTGTGTTACTCCAAATCAGCATTCCAATGCACCATGTTAGGTGAATGGTAATTTATGCAAAGGTAAGGAGAGAGGCTAGATAGTATTCTGGAGGAGAGAGGCTAGATAGTACTGTGTAGGAGAGAGGTTAGTACTGTGGAGGAGAGCTAGGCTAAATGGTACTATGAAGGAGAGAGGCTAGATAGTATTCTGGACGAGAGAGGCTAGATATTACTGTAGAGGAGAGAGGTTAAATGGTACTATGAAGGAGAGAGGCTAGATAATACTGTGGAGGAGAGAGGCTAGATTGTACTGTATAGGAGAGAGGCCAGATAATACTGTGGAGGAGAGAGGCTAGATAGTATTCTGGAGGAGAGAGGCTAGATAGTACTGTGGAGGAGAGAGGTTATGTAGTACTGTGTAGGAGAGGCTAGATAGTACTCTTGAGGAGAGAGGCTAGATAGTATTCTGGAGGAAAGAGGCTAGCTAGATAGTACTGTACAGAGAGAGGCCAGATAGTACTGTGGAGGAGAGAGGCTAGATAATACTTGGAGGAGAGAGGCCAGATAGTACTGTATAGGAGAGAGGCCAAATACAGTAGTAATGTGGAGGGCAGAGTGTTGAAAGTTATTTAACACATTAGAGTCATTGTAGAAGACAGAGAGGGTTGTAGAAAACTTTGTGAAAGACACACAAGCACTAGAAGCTACAGTGCCACAGGATACTTCATAGCAAAAGCAACGGTATTGTAAATCTAAGCAGAAATTAGTTACTGGTTAGTATGACCAGTAATTTTACCTGTTTTCCTGGTGTTTTCTTTTCCTTTTTGTCTGCCCAATCAGTGAGGGCATGTGTCTCAGTATCTAACATTACTATCCTCTTAGAAACTGATGAGAGGATGTCCTCTAACTCCATCTGAAGTACGTCCAACTGTTCTGAACTAAGCTCTTCATCAATCGACCCTGAAACAACTGTGGAGAAGAGAAAAGAAAATGAAATAAGCTCTGTAGTCTGTATTAAGACTCTCCAATTTAAGTTCATTACTTTTTAACTTAAACAAGCTAACACAGGAATTTCACGGCAAATCTCCATGTAATTCTTAAGATTTCTCAATCATATATATAATGTTCATTGGTATTAGCACCAAATTTAAGCATGACTTCTAAAACTTACTAGATGTTTCAAAAGTAGTTTCCTTAAGGTCTGATCCTTCAAATTATTCCCAGACATTTTGAAGTGTGAATATAGACAATTATCTTATTACATCGTGGTTAAGAACTATTACTGTTGCAGTAAGAACTTGAGCATGGGTGACCATTATCAGACTATGTTGGGGCAATACTGATAACCATTGACAGTTGATGAGAACAAAACTGACTTAGATAAACCATATCATTCATTCAAAATCCTCAAAGGAAAATTGTTACATCATTTGATCTATTGCAAACAGACTGCAACTTGAGAGACATTAACCTCTTGACTAGGCAAGGATTCCTGACCATTGCAAATGTTGAAAGAATGTTGAAAGAAATAACCAAAACGACAAGTTTGGCAAACTTTCCATAAGCTTCCCACCGAAATGTGTGTATAGTGATGTCATGGGTTTATATTTCATTCTCATGGACAAAAATGGACATGGCAAAGTATCACAAACTATAGCTTTCAGTGTTTCAGCTTATGACCGTCATGCTGCCATGGAGATGATTTTACACTAAGTAGCTTGCTTATTATGTTGCAAAGTTGGGCTATGATCTGAGTAAGGCCTTCAAAGTTTCACCTTGATATTACTGCATCGAATACTAAAATGGTAATTTTTCCCAGTATTATTAGCCTTTGTCCTGGACGGCTAGTTCTAGTAAAACTTAATAGGCCTAGGCCTAGGCCTATAGTGAATATACAGTAGGCGACCACAACAGGATAGGCTGTGTTATTGTCTAAGTTACAGTACGTACCCGCAGTGTACTGAGGACGAGACTGATCTGTACACGGGAGCTTGGGAAACTGCAATGGACATTCCCGTGGTTCGGCCATTGTAACTGAAATTCGCATTCAACTTTTCTCGGCACAGGACGCTTGAACTTATTATGCCTAACACGTTTGTGCTTAAAGTAAACTGATTTTACTTAAAAGTTATCGCCTTTATGCATTGTTCACTGCATTGCGTAGTATTTGTAGTACACCGGTATCAGAAATGAAAACGCCCTCACATTTTAAGTTAGTTTCGTATGGTGCTCTATAAGGTCCTCGGATCGGGACAGAACGACAGTACGAGATCCATTTAATGCGATACGACGATACGGTGATCTGTAGAATTTTCCTACCGGACTGACGAATCAAGTTAATTCTTTTCAGAATTGGATACACATCACTGTTAAAAATAAGGAAAATTATTTTATAATAATACTGATTTTACAGAAATTTATGTCTCATAAATAAAGTTTAATGAACTTCGTATTTGTTTCCATTCAAATGTAATGCTTCTCTCGTCATTCATTACGGTATACTCTTAAAAAAAAACAAAGATCAAGTTTTCATGACACCACACAAGGCATTAAATTGACAACAGCGAAAGGAAAGCACCGATATTCTTGTCCCATTAGGGAATATAATTTAATATATGTCTGTCATACCACTTGCCATACATTCATGGTGGGGGCTGGAAGTTTTTTCACTGTTCTTGATTCTCAAACTCATTACGATTCAATTATATATATATATATTCATTTGCCTTGGGTCGTTTACCTCCATTTCATTAACATAAAGTCTGTTCAAAGTATCTCATTCGAGATCCGGCTTTAGGAATCACAAATGATTTCGAGTGGTTAGCATCATGTTTAATCTCTAAGGTGAGGCAAATATGTCACCAAAACAGAACTAGTATTGTTCGATACAGGTGACAAACGCCTACAGTGGAATTACGACCTTCCTTACCGGTTTCGAACCTCTGGACATACATTCAGCGTCCATAGCCTAGTGGTCAGGGTGTCCGCATGTAAAGCGGGAGGCCCGGGTTCGAACCACGGTGGAGGCTGGAAGTTTTTTCACCGTTCTTGATTTTCCAACTCATTACGATTTCAATTATATATATATTCATTTGCCTTAAACATATAGTGGTACACCAGACCAAATCGAAACATTTAAAGTTTAGTTAGCCCTTTCAAAACAACATCAGAATTTTGACTGTAGATATTCCTATATAATTATGTAGTATGCTTTGCATGTAAACAAAACCGACGGAAGTTGTTAGAGTCACCACTAACAACACTAATTACTACTTAGTAATATAGTATGTCCTTTTGTGGACCGTGAGTTGTAGCCTACAACTTGTCTATATGGATCTTTAAAGGTAGTTAGTATAGGCCCCAAATTATAGCATATATACGTGCTAGAAGTTTTCAAAAAGTACTTTCTCCAAATTGACCTCAGACATTTTAAAGGAACACACAAGATGACTGAATGTCCCAGTGAGGAACATTTCCTCGAAGATTGTAATAAAAACAGTTCAGAATTTTGACCAAAGGTGACCATATTTGAATATCTAAATAGCATATTTGGGGCCAATACAGCAAACCTTTAAGTGGTGGATGTTATTCAGTTTGTCATTTCTAGTAATCTCAACAAACTTGTTTCAAATATGCCATGATGCTGGTAGTGGAACCGACACGCTGCCTATATTTCGTTATCTGTGTAAGATATTCAACAACATGTTAGAGAAATGTCCACGTATTATGTTATAAAAATGTTGACGCAATATATTAAATTGTTGATTTGCTTTTGCATTGCTGACCTACACAATGTTCCGTCGTAGGGGAGGATCTATAACTTTTGCCAAGGAGGGGGTGTGGTCCTGCGGGTCGTTGAAGCATACGCCCAGAAAAAAATGCGATATGGTGCATTCTGAGGTATCCTTAAATCATTTCTAAAATAAGAATAACCCGCTAATAACAACTTTCATTTTTGTGTGAGGTTGAAAAGGCGTACCATGCCCAACCCAGCGCATGCGACCCAGTTTGTTATAACCCACATCATTCTATTGCCACAGTGACAAAGCACACAGTTTGTGGTCGTATTGTCCCATTGAACATCCAATTTGTCAGCTAGCTTCAACCCCGTTTTAAAGTAAACAATAGAGCCACAGAAATTGAATAGAGCACACTGCAGTTACTACCATTGTGATATACAAACATTGTTTTTAACTGCACTAAAGTTAGCTGTGTTTCATGCATTGCGATATTTACTCTCCGTGCTAACAATATTTTCTCACTTTGCAAATAAACGGCGAAAATATGCAGTCAATAAAATGTGTTGTTGTTGGGGATGGGTAAGTGATTATCTTCATAACTCATTCATACTAATTTAAAGTGATTCTTTTAAGACCAGCGGGAAAGAAATTTATTCTTTATCCATAAATATTTATCCCCGTCTGAGTCACTTGACCTAACGTTAGACCTATCCAACAGTAACGTTAGGCTAGGTCATACTTAGGCTAGCTTAGTTAGTACTTTAGTACCAGTAGTACTAATAGTAATACTTTGGCTAATAGGATTCTGCTCTAATGGAATGCCTAACTAGTACCCGTTTTATCATTACTTGAGGTTCAACCGAAGATATATTGCCTTGCTGGACCTAGTGTACAAAGTGTTATTTGTCAGAAGTTGGGGCTTCCTAATCCTAGTGCTGTCTCATTTGTATGATTTGCACAATGACAACTGTCTCTTGTGCCAGCTAGGAGTCGTATTACTTATTAGGCCTGAGCCTAACTGAAGTAGCCTAATTGCAAATTAAAGTAGGCCTAAGTTAGGACTACTTTAGGGAGCAATCCCCTCAAATCAAGTGGCTATGTCGAGTTTTCCAAAATCTTTTGAATTTAAAAAAAATCAGTTTAAAGAGTCCAAAGATTTCCCGGGAGTGACTACACGGTCTGCATCTGATACGTCTTCAAATACCCTTGCAGTAGCATAATGGGATCCGTTAATCTTTGTTCTACTTAGGTGTTGGCGGGGTATTCTATAACTTTGGCCTATACCCAAGTCAAATAAACTTTATAAAGCAATCTTAGGAGTGTTATCTTTCAGTCTAGTTAAAAGGCATCAGGGAGTTTCTTGATTTACCTCTGGCACTGAATTTGGATTGAATTGCTGTAGCCCAACAAACTGGCTTTAGCAGCTTGTAGTTTAAAACCGCAAGCAGCATGTAGCCTATGTTTTAATTAAAAAGCGATATCAATTGAATATGATCCTAATTCCATCATTGTCATTCCACCAGAAGGATATAGGCCTATGTATATTTCTTCCTGATCTGGTGAGATATTCGCAGAACTTTGATCAATATTTGGAATAGCTAGGCCTATAGTATAATTGCTATGCTACATATGCTGGCATAGTATTCATTTTGCTTGTGAAAGATATTCTAATGTTTTTTTCTTCTCATAAATCTATCCCACAGTGCTGTTGGAAAGACATGTCTACTCATAAGTTACACTACAAATGCTTTTCCTGGTGAATATATACCCACAGTGTAAGTATATTCAACAGCAAATGTTTCCGCCGTGCAGTTTCTAATGCAGCTAGAAATGGTGCAATGCACGGCAATTAGTATGTAATTTAATACCTGTAATTGTTGCAGTAATACAATAAAGTTCATGTTTTGGCAAGACAAGAAGGAGGTACTATAATATGAATTAATGAAAATTAATAAACCTAAGAAGCTCAAACTTGTTGCCATGTCTCATGTCTAGTTTTTAAAATGAATTATTAAATACAGAATAATGTTGGTTTAACAAATCAGTCTATAATCAAATGACATATAGTTATGAGAAGATTATATGGCTTGATCAGAATGTCAGAGATCTTCTACAGTACACTGCCTTGTCATTCATACTTGTATGGAAGGAAAGCATCATTGGTCATGAATATTTCTAAGGCCAATTTATGCCTACTTTTTCTTTCAGTGGTATTTTTTCTACTCTTTTTTCTTTGTTAATTATTTTGCTTATTTAGTTTTTTTTGTGTGGACTAAACCTACAGCACCAAATTGTCAATTGGAAGTTTTAATATTTTTCATTATAATTTTCATGTACATATATTCTTCATCATGCACAATTGGTTTATTTTATTTTATTTTTCCTTTTTTCTTTGCAACACCCAGCTTTGATAATTATTCAGCCAATGTAATGGTTGACAGTAAACCTGTCAACTTAGGTCTGTGGGACACAGCAGGGCAAGAAGATTATGACAGATTACGCCCTTTATCTTATCCTCAAACAGTGAGTTATTAACCCATCTGCTGCCTCTATCTGTCAATCTCTCTCTGGCTTAATCCATCTTCTTGTGCTGCTTGTAGATGTGGCCCCTCAATTTTTCCAGTTAAATGCTTGTTTCACGCTTTAATGCAGCTTGATTCATTTGAATCTGTGATTTGAAATATATCTCATGGATTCCTTTCATCACAAATTTTTGTGCTTAAGTACATGTATATTTCTTTGTTCATTGAAATGTGTTACATGTTGCCTACTGTACCTACTTTAGTACTTTGCTGATCCATGATTTTGCAAATTGGGTAGAGGAGGGTGGTAAGGGGGGGGGGGTGGAGTGGGGATGGAGGACCTTTCTTCTTCTGTTAAAAAATGACATAGAAAAAGAAAAGCAGTAAGTATTCAAGAAAAAAACAACCTGATATATAAACTCATAACAATGCAAGCTGCAAGACCGTCAACATTTTAAAGTGTTTAGTTAGATATCTCCGTTAGTCCACCATTGTTTTTCAATTCTACTTAACAGAGGCGATGCTAGCCTATGACCAATCCAAGACAGTTGGCAAATTTACAGTAGTTAGCAAAAGTAATTGTAACATTGAACAAACAGCTCGTTGTATCATTTGCAATTTATTTGATTAATTAATATATTTTAGTAGTCATTATATGATTAATTTATCATTTGTATTTATTTTGGAAAGAAAACACAGTGATTCTATGAACTGTATGAAACAAAACTTGAATTTACTTCCCCTCTGCTTCCTCACCACTCCCTTCTACTCAGCCTCTCGCTACCCTCTTTGTGGCTTTCCATCATCTGTGTGATTTTATACAAATTTTTCTTCTTTTGTACATGGTATCCAAATTCTGCCATATTTCCTTTAGAATCTTTGCTTTGCATTGCATGTTCGCTATTCACATTGTTAGTATTCAATTCTATCATTAAACATCACCATGTAGCTAAAAGTTTGTGAAAGCAGATTAAAGTTGGATCATGTGGTGCTCTCAAGTATCACCGGCATTATTTCATCTGCAGTGGTGAAAAAAAAATGAAAAATAAAACAATTAGCAAATTACTGCTAATATTTCTTCATTTTGTTTATTAATTATACCCTGTTGAAAAAATATTCATTTTGTGCAATTGATTTCACATGACAGAAATGGAATTATAGAGTGTCATGATTTCATGAATGTTTTGTGAGAGTCACATATTATTCATTTGCAGCGATGGAAAAATATTAAAAAATATCTGTAAATTACTGCAAATTTTCTTCCGTTTGTTTATAATTTACCCTTTTGCAAACTATTCAGTTTGATCAATTGATTTCACATGACCAAAGTGGAGTAATAGAATGTCATGAATGTTTTGTGATAAGTCACATGTTATTCTGGATAAAAACATTGTTACCTGTCCAAAGTTCAATTGTGTTCGCTTAATGTCATTTCACAGCTGTGACTTCAGTTGTAATGTTTTGATAGCAATTGCCACGAAGATAATGTTAATTTCATGTTGCACATTGTTTTATTTCTCGAGGAGGAAGACAGTGTTACCGAAATCTATGTCGATGACTATATTGTACTTGATAGGTGCCGCAGGCTTTGATTCAGTCTCTGCTGAGTCCGTACGACGGCTTTCTCTTAACTTCCCGCCTTAAAAATAACAAAGCCAGCTTAATGTCATTTGACAGCTGTGACTTCATTTATAATGTTTTGATAGCAATTGCCACAAAGATAATCTTAATTTTATGTTGCACATTGTTTTATTTCTCGAGGAGGAAGAGCGTGTTACCGAAATCTATGTCGGTGACTTTATCATACTTAATAGGCAGGCTTTGATTCAGTCTCTGCTGAGTCCGTACGACGACTTTTTCTTAACTTCCTGCCTTAAAAATAACAACGCCTGCTTATTAATGTCATTTGACAGCTGTGAATTCATTTATCATGTTTTGATAGCAATTGCCATGAAGATAATCTATATTTCATGTTGCACATTGTTTTATATCTCGAGGAGGAAGACAGTACCGAAAACTATGTCGGTGACTATATCATACCTTATAGGCAGGCTTTGATTCAGTCTCTGCTGAGTCTGTAAGACGACTTTTTTCTTAACTTCCCTCCTTAAAAATAACAACACCTGCTTAATGTCTTTTGACAGCTGTGACTTCATTTATCATGTTTTGATAGCGATTGCCACAAGGATAATCGTATTTTCATGTTGCACATTGTTTTATATCTCGAAGAGGAAGACAGTTTTACCGAAAACTATGTCGATGACTATATCATACTTAATAGGCAGGTTTTAATTTAGTCTCTGCTGAGTCTGTATGATGATTGTTTTCTTAACTTCCCTCCTTAACAATACCAAACGCTTGTTTAACGGATTGTATACTCATTCGGCAATGGCTGGCTCATGATCACAGCCTGGCCTGGAACATTTACAGGGAAAAACAGTTCCAATGACTGGTGTCATTACCCGGGAAATTTGGTTTCATGAGTAAAAACAGAAAGAGTAGGAAGCCTGACGATTGGCCTGAGAAAACCTTGACGAAAGCTAGCTTCGATTAAGAAAGAGAAAATCCATAATTGTACATCAAAGTGATTAAATGTGTTCAACAATTAGTGTAGATCTCTGTCAGTCTATACATAGACTGAGAGTACAATACAACAGTAATCCAAGTAAAAAATCTTGACTGGACTCGACTAGTTTGCTATATCCCACACCCCCACTCCCCAGAGATAGCCGGGAATAATGCACTAGTATCGCATTGCAAAATGCTATACATGTACAAGTTTAAAGATGAAAGAAATTTTGTTTTTGACACAGGAACTGTAGTATTTTGTAGAAGACAAATTCAGAGCTTTCAAAACTGCTTCGCAAAATTTGAAGACTAAATTACTCCCTGGATAGTAAATTGAATTGTGTCAGGAAATTAGTGGTAATGATTCAACTTTGACCCTAAACCCTGATGTGATTAGCTACAACTCTCGGCTCTGTAGTAATTTGTTTGTATCATTCCAGTTAAAGTGCGGGGGTTTCTAGGGGGTTACTAAAAGTCCTGGTTTCACTGAATGTTGATCCAATGTCCAGAGCCCTGAATAAAGATTCTGTTTAAAGAAAAGTTTGGAAAAAATCTGAGATTTAAATTTGGAGAGAGAACATAGTTCAATTATTTACAGAAGTGTAAAAAATCTCTACGTGTAGGAAAGCTGGAATTAATGTTTTTCCAAGGAGTTGAGTCACTGGGTATTTATTAACATGCAACAATATCGTCAAGCCTTTAAGAAAACTGGTCATACATAAACATAGCAAAGAGGTGTGTGCCAGGTAGCAAGTAGTGTTTATAAATGTTCCGCAGTTTGTCGTGTTTTGCTTGTTCTTTGTGGAGCGTTTATTTTTCCTATTCATTCTCTGAATCATCCAAATTCTTTCCAGACATTTGATGAGATACACAATTTATCAGTGAGTCAAAGGTATAAATAATTGAGGAGAGCTGAATAAGCATTTGCCTAGTATATTTGGGGTTTGACACTTCGTATTTTGCTTGCTTGGTAATTGGTTTATCGTCCAGGTGTTTAAGTTAACCGTAATACCGTGTACATGATTGTTTCCGCAAACTCTGCGATAACTCATCCATATCAAGGGATGTAAGTAAACGTACAGTAGTTTTGAATGAAAATCCATTGATATTGTGTGTAAAAGTTTGAAATCTAACACACAAATTTAATAGCCTCACACTGTTCATTGAATAAAGCATAAGTATTGTGAACCACATCCTCTCAAATTTGCTGGATTGCCCTTACTCAGCAGGTTATTACAAGTACTCTGCTTGGCAGGTATTTGTTTCTTCCTCTCTCTCCCTCTATCTATAGACATGTTACGGTAGATTGATACATTAGGGTATGCCATGTAGGCTCACCGATAAACGTCCACAGATGGGCTGGCTTGCCTTACAAGTGAACATGTAGGGAAGGTGGAAATCCCCCTCGGGTTATAAGCTGAGCATTAGGTGTAACTCTACAGGTGGTGGAAGAGTGAAGTAGAGTTATAAGGTCAACAATATTATCCCAAAATTTTAAAGTTTGCTAAGAATGCCAGAAGTCAACAAGATAAGTGCTTCCATAGTGGTTCTTTCTCGCCCTGACATTCCCAAACTTTGAGGAGGATTGAAGTTTAACAATCTAGCATCTAAAAAAATCTCTTATGGTGGTAGTCAACATCTAAGAAACTAGCGTGCTTGAAGTTTCGATCCTAGCAATATCTTTTTTAATCTGCTTTAAATGTTTTCATAATAACTCAGTGACACCTACAGATTGAATATTTTTTTCTTACTGTACAGTAGGTACTAGGTAGTACAGTATTTGAAAGCAATGACTCTTCTTAGGGGGATAAAACATCTGTTTATGGCAGTTAAAATATAGTGATTGGATATCTGTTGGCTGTTCTGCAATGCTCAGTCAATGGGTTGTTATGATATAAGCTACAATTGTAAGTTTATTTTTCATCTGATATAGGGACGTGTTTATGGCACGTAACAAGCATTGGATATCTGTTGGCTTGTTCTACAGTGCTCAGTCAGTGGGTTGTTATGATATAAGCCACAAATGTAAGTTTATTTCATCTGATATAGGGACGTGTTTATAGCAGGTAACATACTGTATATATAGCATTGGATATCTGTTGGCTGTTCTACAGTGCTCAATCAGTGGGTTGTTATCGTATAAGCTACAATTGTAAGTTTATTTTTCATTTAATATAGGGACGTGTTTATTTTTTACTTCCTGTTTTTGTTACAGTATACAAGCTTTCCGACAAGAAGTGATAGACCTATGTTTTTGTTATTTCATAAGTTCATATCATATCCTCTTAGTACTCTTATAGCCATTGAACTTTGATAATTGTGAAATCACTGGTAATTTCAATTTTATTGTGTTCCATTGAGTCAGATTATGCAAGAGATTTTACAACCTGTAGTATTAAATGTGTAAATTTGCAGATAAGCTTGTAATAAGTAAGAGATAACAGAGGTCAGAACTCAGAAGTAAACCACAGTAATCCTATACAGGAATAGCTACAGTGACAGTATGTTGGATTGACAAGGGTGTAGTTAAAGTTCAACAACACAGGTGGGCACCGTGTGGCACGCCAGGCCCCGTGCAGGACACAAGCAAATTTCCTGCAGCCTGCAAATAGGTTACCAAAACCCTAAATAAGGAAAGGATGAAATATGTAGGCCAAGTCTAAACAAGGGCGTTTGTTTGTAGGGTGTAATCGAAAATAATATTCTGTCAGAACAAAACAAAAGTTTTCTGATCTTTTATTTGCCACCTACAGTATATAAATGTCTTTCTTGTCACAGGTGTACTGTAGATGCACAGTTGTGTGTTACAGCACTTTGACTGAATGCAAACTCTCACTGTGACCTGCCACATTAATATTTGTCCTCCCACCCCACACTCCCATCCCACCACCCCTCCCCCTGCTCGATACTTTTTGTTGCCATGGACTCAGTATAACTATGTAATTGTTTAATAAGTCAGTGCAAAGTTCAACCTAAGATATTAATTTCTATTCTCAATTCAATTCAACTAGATATCAGGTGTTTTTTTACTGTGGTGTTTCCTTTGCTTTTGTATCTGCTTTTGTGGAGTTGTGACTTTCTGAAAGCCTTACATTATGGCAGCGAGACTGAGACATACATACCCAAAGCTTGATATTTTGTGGAATCGATTAATATTACATCCCTGACTGGAAACTAACTGCAAACACGATTAATTGCAACCACAAAATGAAGAAATACCTGAGATGTCAAAATATTTCACAAGGTAGGCATTTCAATTGCGGCAAGACCTCGATATCGTACGGCACAGTATAATAGCAGCGAATCTTTTGAAATATGACCTGACATTTAGGCAGTTTTTTAACCATAATTTACTTTAAATTGAAGAATTGCTTCCCAAAATTAGTTGACAAATGTGTGAACAATTCTGACAACCATTTATTTCTCTTGTAGCTGCATGTTTATTGGAAGAGTGAAGTTAATAAATGGTTCACTTTCTTAAGAGAAGTACATGGAAAGTCCATTGTTATTGTTTTTAGTGTTTGCGGTACACTCTGCAGAATGACGTCACCTGTACGTTCTAAGCTTTTACGCATTATGTTTCTGGTCAGTGAAAATTTGCTAACTTTGACATCAAATTTCTCTAATTTACTGTCTCTTTCGACTAAAGGGGAACCACAGTATTGTTTGTGTTCTAAAGTACTTTAGTATGAGCCAAAAACAAAAAGATTTGTTTTTTGCCTCCAGCTATGCATTTCATTGTGTTTACTGGTAGGTTGTTATTCTGTTACTGTGGCAGCTATTGCATGGTTAAAGATCTATATCAGTCACAAATTATTTGTAACTCAGTAGATTTGGAGCTTTCTACTCACGCAGCAGAGTTGTCGTCACCTACCCTACTTTTACCTAATATTGCGTATGCCTGTAGGCTACAGTTCAAACAACTATGTGATATTACTTTAAAGTTATATAGTTACAAAACTGATATGTATACAGAAACAAAACAAAATATTTTCTGCCTGCAAAGAATGACTAAATTTCATTCTTATATTTTCACCTTTGGATGATCAGTACTGCATTTCAAGTCCATCGGTTTTCTCCCTGCTGCTGTCTTGCGGAATATATCATTTTAATAGTTAATTTTTTAAATAGACCGGCAAGTGCATTCCTATGAGACTGCTGCAGGGTAGTAATATTGAAAATGTGTGTACAAACCGTACCAGATGCGGCTGTACGGTGATGATATTGGTAATCCCAAGATGTGGGCACCGTGGTTGTGTTGAAGCGTGAACCGTTCACATAACTTGCCCTGATTGCCAATGAATAGACCAACTTCCTTATGTGCTGGAGCCTGTATTGTGTGAGTAGTGACAATTTTACAGTCGGAATATACTTGGAATAAAGCAGCATGGCAATGAGATTAGTAGGATGAACTTTCCTGATAAATTCTTGTTGTAGCACAGCAAATTGTCATTTGCTCTTTTTTTCCTTTTTTTTTTCTGGCGGGTAGGAGCTAGAAGTAGGAGCGATAGGGGGGGGGGAAAGGTAGGGCAAGAGGTAGGGGCAAGAGGTTGGGACAAGAGGTAGGGCGAGAGGTAGGGCAAGGAAAGCAGGGAGGCATTTGGTGTTGTCATGGGGATGTCTAAATGAAAACACAATGTTTCTACAGTATATATGTACTAAACAGGTGTAGAATATTTTTGATCACCCTTCAATGAATAGATCTGTTATAATAATTCAAGAATAGGGAGAGAAAGTTGCAGCATTTAACAACAGTTAGCAAGGAATGTGACAGTGGTGGTGGTGGGGTACTCTGCATTTACTATATATACTACTTAGAATAGAGTAAGTTATTGACACCTTTAATTATCCAACAATTCATGTACAGTACAGTAGACATAAGTGTACATGTAATTTTGTGGTTGTAGTACTAGTATATGTTCATGCAGGTGAGGTGTGTCCTGAAGTACTGTGCTGGTATTAGTGTACTTGTGTAATTACATGGCAGTACAGTAGTACTAGCATCACACTACAGTATATATATGCGTGCAGGCGAGGTGTATCCTGAAGTACTTTGCTGTACTGAGCCTGCCTATGTACAGATCTATGTAATTAAATTCATTAGCCATACATGTGTGAGATATGGACACTCCACAGTAGTCACCGCAGTATATTCAGTTCTACCAAACTATGAGTCTGGGATAGTTGATATGTATAACACCATAAACATGATTGGACTGCTCTGGTCAAGGCCTGGAAGGGGGGGGGGGGGGAGGGGTTGAGCTGGAGGGAAGGTGGAAAGAGGGGTTACTGATTAATGATTTTCAGAATAATGCCAGGTCTTGGTGCCATAGGTGTCACGTTCAACACCACAAAACATTGCCCTGCTGCTCGGACACCCATCCCCCTCCCCTCCCGCCCCATCTCAAACCTGTGCCAGGGTACCTTCAGGCACCGCTAATAGCAAAATGATAAACGTACAGTACAGTATACAGAATGTATGTTTGTATGTACATATTAGTTCCTCCTGCAAGCAGGAACTGACGAAGAAGCCATCATTGGCTTATCAAAGACGTGAATTGTCAATTGTCAACAACTCTGTAACTGGACGACATACAGTAATCTTGGAGTGACTCTAACCCGGGACCTTATGATTGAAAGGCACCAGCGTTAACCACTGAGCTAGCACTCCAGAATAAGACTGCCAAGTTGCTACACAAATGTGTAGATGAATACTAACTTGTTTCTTGACAAGATCTTCGTATAATTTATTACAATACATACTTTACTTTGTCATAAAAATGACAAATTTAATTACATTTTTGTTGGAGCCATGTAACATTTACTCAAGTGTTGTTCATATCTGTACCTGTTCTGGCTGCTTTGCTGGATAATGGATTCTTTCATAGACTGTGTCAAGTACTATTCATAAAACTGTATGGAAATGTGGTGAGTTACCACGTGCGGTGAATACTAGTACAGTATATCGAGAGTTGTTCAATTTTCAGAATTCAACACGTACATCCAATGTGTCATCAATCAGTCAATAGTTGCCCATTGTCAAACAGAGATTTAGTCTATTCACCATTGTTTATCATCCTTTTTGTCTTGGATCTGTTTAGTGGGAACTGGGAAGTTCTGTAAGCTATACTGTACATATATATGTGAACTTCTGAACCTGTATAGTATTGTATTGGTACTTTCATACAGAGCAACACTTCACATGTACACAGTACTGTAATTTTTGTTTTTTTCCTGTCTAAAGTTTTGGAAGCAACTATGAAAGGCAGAGGTCCAGTTTATTAATAAGAGGTCCTACCTCTCCGTTATTTGATCCTTTGCTTGTTCAGAACTCCCTTCAGTCAATACAGATTATTAAATGTCTTTAGAAATCAAATATTATAATCATAACGGTCAAATATTTGTCTTTCTGCATTCCTACTCTTACCCCTTGGACGGACGACACAATTGTAGTTAAAATAAATATTTCGGTCAATTCTGTTGACATAAGTGTACGGTGATTCAGCTTGGATTAAGAAGAGAAGTGTTTGACAAATTTATGCCTTGTAATATGTGTGCTGTGCAGAGTTACAAATTTGTCAATAGCAAATTGTACAGTATTGATTGAATACTGGGCCTCATGTCAACTGTTTGGAATTTGGATTAACAGTTACATTTAGAAATATTAAATGCATCAATGGGCCTAAGGCAAACAGTACATGCTAGTAGGTGATGGTGGACAGGATTTTATCATCAGGGCAAAGAATATCTGTTAAAAAGTATGTGCCATTCTTTGTTTGATGGCTGGTGAGGGTAAAGAGAGGGTGATTTAATTGTGTAACCAGGATGGATGATTTGTACTACAGTAAGTCTCAATTTGGGGCGTTTTATTAAGTCTAAATGGAATTCAATAAACTTGACTTATTTCAACGGTGGAAAATCCCTCTCTCCTGTGCCTGATAGGATTTTGCACTTACAGTAATTTGGAATTTGAAATTAATATCTCTCTGCATATACAATATAAATTCCAGTTGTCCTTATTGTAGTTTTTGGCAGGCAGCTAAGAAAGACAGCCTATTTTTATTCAAGTTATAACTGCAGAAGGGCTATGTGTATCTTCAGTCCTGTGTTTGGTAGAAATAGTGTGCTGATAGTAAATCATCTTTATGTTAAATACTTGCATGGGACCAAGTACATTCAAGGGATTAGCTCCAATTGAGGACTGTCTTCAATGTACAAATCAAACAATGATAAGGCGCCTTGAGCAGTCACTTTTGTCTACTGATTTGGCGATATATATGTCTCATTTATTATCATTAACATCACATAGTTAAAATTAATACATAGGTTCCAGTATGTACAGTATATATTGCACTGTACAGTAGTATGGCTTTTAATCCATTTCAGTATGTGTACAGTCTTCTTCCTGTATGTATACTAGCCTTTATATATCACAGTACTACTACAGTATAGCCAATGAGCACAGAGTTTTGGGTGTGGCAACCATGAAGCCATACAGGTGTAAATAACAAGTAGACCAATAAAGTACCATAAAATATTTTAAACCCATATAATATGTAAACACCAAAAGTGTTATTCCCTTTCTTCAAGTGTGTTTATGAGTTTCTGTTAAACTCAAGTTGCAAGTCGTTTAGTTTTCTGTCAATTCACATTTTCTAGCAAATAATTACAGAGGTAATTAAAAAAAGGAAAAAGAAAAGAAGTTTTCTTATTTGGTCTGTCTGTGGTGAGCAAGAAACTATAATTGCATCCATTTAAGCTTTACAATCATTCAGTTTTCGTTCTCAAGTCGAGGTCCCAAAATATGTGACAAAACCTGTGAGCCGAGCCATAGATTATGTTATTGAACAACTCTGTTGATGTCAAAACCATTGAAGGTTGTTTTAAAGCTAGGCTTTATTGTATCTCTCTACTGTAGACCTTCACACACTTAAGCCTCCAAATATACTACAATATGGGGCGTGTTATTATGATACATTATATATTATATATTCAACAACAAAATGGTCACAGAGAGCAAATGAGCGTAGTGGTTTTGATTTCTTTTGTCGTCTGTTTAGACCGAGTACGGAAAAACAAAACAAAACATGTTTCTCTTTCAAGCTTTATCCAAAAAGGAAGGAGAAGGGCCTTTTAAAGCCTTTTGAACTGCTTAGTTGAGTATGATCCACACTTAAGGGGTGTTTAGGTGTATTTCTGAGATGATTCGTTTCGAAGGGTTTCAAATAACGTTTCTTAACTTCAGTCATTCCTGATATTGGTAAAGATGACTCAATTTTACTAAGTGACTGCGGTCTTTTGAAGAAGCTCCTTGCATTTGGTGAAATATTTTACCAAACTGATGGAATATCTCTCAAATATTTTACTTGATTAAATTTAAGACACCCCACCCTCCTTGATATTTTCCAATGATTGAAGATTACTGTATGAGTAAGAATTGATTCACTCATGAATGTTCCATTGCCGAGATACTTTATAAGTATCAACACCACATTTATAGAAATGTATAGCAAATGGGGCCAGTTGAAAAGTTTTGACTTTTTACCTTTATTATTCAAAATGGAAGAACACTTAAGTCAAGTTTAAACAGATTACATTGATATTGGATAGATAATTTGAATATTGGAAACATTTTATAAACTTGGAAAATTTTATAAAAAATGAACATAAAGAGAGCTACTTTACTCCCATTTTTCTTTTTTCAGTGGAGCATCGCAGTATGGCAACTACAGACTTAGTATAAACAGTACATAATTTAATTTAAGAGTACACCTTACTACACAGTGGTATTGACCTCTATATATACTGTATTCCATACTGTCTGTCTGTCTGTCATGCTGTCTGTCGGTCTTGTCATTGAGTCTTGTTACATTCCTTTCTGTAGATCTAGTTCAGCTTGAACTACAATACCACGCTATAGAATAGCTACTGATTGATTCACTGTTAAGACAATGGTACAATTTGCATGTACAGTATGTACAATACTTCACAGTATATAAAATATCTTCCCATTTTATACAGTACAGTAGTCTTTTTATCTATCCTGCACCAGTGACAATACTTTGCTGTTATGTTCATTCAACTATCTATACTAGATTAGAATGTAGAATTAGTGCTAGTACATCACCAGAATGATTGCATACAGTACTGTGTGTACACATTTTAATTGTCATTATCAATAAATATTCATAGCATGCCCATATTTGGTTGTTATTTACATTGACTAACAGTACAGGTATGTGACTTTCACATTGCATATAAACACTACATTAGGTCCATCAGGATTGTGTTTGTTTTCTATTTTCTTCTTTTTCGGGTGCATATATTGGTATTGAACAGCCAGGTCATCATTGTGAACTTATTTACAAATTAAGACTCTTATTTGTTTTCAAATGATAAAACAATTAAAGTACTTAAGTACCATCCCAATGGCCCTCATCATTGTACAGTGTGGAGCCCTCTTTCTGCATGAATAACATTAACTTGAGAAAGAGTGGAGCATGAGATTTTACAAATGTTTACCATTTTCATAATTCCTACTTGGTTGGGTACAGTGCTTCATGTCTGGGTCTAGGAATGTAAACATACTGTAGTCTGAGGAAACAAAATACCACACTATAAGAGACATAGTGGAGAGTACAGAACATAGCTCTACTGTACACATATACCTCAATGAACTAGTACAAAGGCATCAATGGTAATGAAGGGGAAAATGTTAATGTGCCATCCACTCTGCTTAGAGCGCAACACAAAACTTTTTTCAAAGAGTGTTTACAAAACCATACTGTACAGTAGATGCTAGTGATATATTTGAATATTCATGAGCAAAATCTGTTATAATGTAACTAATTACAACAATTGTACAAAGCACATTGTTACAGTGATACCCACTCTATTGTATGCGTCACATTGGTACGTACCGTACTGTTTCACTTGTACCGATACTACCGAGAAATCAGCTCTCTAAAATTCTGATTCCCTACTGTATGTAAGGATTCGCTTGACTTGTTATTCAGACTTCATGTCTAGCTTCATATCTATGTCAAAGGTGAGTCCATTGAAATGATGTATTATTATTACGCCGATATTTCATACCTGAAGAAACATTTAATGGAACCTCATAATAATTACAGAGGGTGCCTGAATTTGCAGTTGTCTTATTTCTGTAGTTTTCAATCACCTATTCAAGTGTGTAGTGTGTAGTATTTAACTAGGCGGAGGTGAAGGGTCCTAAATTTGAAGCAGAGAGTAATGGAATATTTTGATGCTCATTATCTTTTCGAGATTTTGCTTCACTTGTCAGAATGTGCAGGAAGATCAACTTTCATGACAGTAGTTTTTGGAGAAGGTGTCAAATGTTTTGATGCTTGTTTTGATGTTTTGATCTTTGTCAAAATGTTTTGATGTTTTGATGTGAATTCTGTTTTGGTGTTTCATTTGTTTCCTCATTACAAGTTTGTATTTTATGCTCAATTCAGTACTACACTGTACTGTAGCACATGCAGTGGCAGATAAAAGAGATCTTTCTTACCGTTCATATGAAAAGGCACATGTTGAACAAAATGCCATTAAAAGATTTAATTTGTAGTGGTTTTTCTGCTTTGAGTTCATCATTTTTATTTCCTAATATTCTTTACCTTTTCTTCTTTTTTGTAGGATGTATTTCTGGTCTGTTTCTCCATCGTCAGCCCGGTGTCTTACGAAAATGTCAGAGCAAAAGTAAGTCTTGTCCCGAGGAGTAAACCGTACCATCTCACTGTACGTGGTGGCCCCCTCTCTTCAATCTGACATTACCTCCATGGAGGACTGCATTGTTTCAGTGCTTTGTGCAGAACATGTTTATTTACATTGGACAATAAATGGCCATGCCAAACAGACTGTTTGTTGTTATTGGCAAACTTATTTTAGTATTGTGCAAGAAGCCTTGCTGTTTGTTTAATGGTTACATATATAGACGGACTGTATGCCTCCTCCTATAGTAAATAACATAACGGGGCGATCCGTCGTATTTAATATGATGATTCTATCAGGAAATAGATGACTGCATTCTTTTCTTACTTATCAACATGGAACAAAGTCCATGTGTGATTAATTAAATACATTTTTATTGGGAGTGTACGATGTTTGGGATTCAATAGTTGATATTTTCTTTTTATGCAAGTATGTACGGTATTGTACTACAGACCTGTTCTATTTGAACTGACAATGTCAGGGTTGAATAGGTATCATTGACAATCACACATTGTGTACAGTAAAGGATGTGCATCTCAAACATTAAACTTAACAATATAAACGGAACCTTTGTGTTACAGTACGCATATATGTAAAGGAGATGTGAATTGTGGTGATCGACTTCCTCTCCTTTCTTGCCATTACAGTATATAATTAGTTTGAAACATATTTGCTGTGATTCGTTGCGAGGGATTCAAATTTGCAAAGAACGGCTCTATGAGACGAGTAATATTTGATCTATTTCATTGATACAGTAATATAGTGTATATTAGGGGGTCATCAAGCTCACACAAGAAAATCTTTTGAGCACAACCTTGGGTCTTGACCTAATTATGGACCTTAAAGTATTGTCAAAATATGCCTGACAATACACCATTTGATGTTTTTGAATTTTATTTTTTGCTGAGGGAAGACTTCTCAAACTGCACTACATAGAGATTCAGCTTTAACCACCGCAGGCTGGCCCACATCCCTTGAATGACAAATTTGACATAGCGATGGCATTTGGATACATATCATGTTCTAGCCAAAATCGTCCACTGCTCTTTCAAATTTGATGTTTAATCTTCCAGGCAATTTTATGTCATAATTTGCTGTAATTCTTTCAGTACAAGATTAGGGTATAAATGACACAGTTTGATGGAGTGAATGAATTTTATGGTAAAGAGACTTGTCATCCTAATCAGACAAGTTAGGAATTCATTTGGGCACAAGGCAACAAGTCTTGGTGAAATAAATTTAGTATATATATTATTTCATTAATTTTTTCCACTTAATATCTATACTGTACAAGAAGTTAATCTGTCTCAGACAAACCATTTAAAAATCAATGCTGGCAATAATGGAATGCTCCATGGATTCTTTGCAAAATTTCAATGGATTTGAAATGAGCGAAGAAAGTTTTGATACCTGGTTACGTGATATGCAAGGCTCTTGTGGCTTGAACTGTCATATAAAGGCATTGCCAATCAAGTAAGGGTAAAATACAGTAGCTCAGTTGTCAGAACACCGGACTTGTAATTTTGAGGGTCTTTGGTTCAAGTTCTATTATCTAGCCAATCATTTCTTTGCTTTTTTCAAATTCGGTTATAGGGTCCCTTAGGAGTACTTTAAAATTACAACTTCCACAACGATTGTTTACAGTTGTTTGTTTCTCTCCTTGATTTTGTCTATTTGTTTCTTTTTGTTCTCTTCAGTGGATACCAGAGGTGAAACACCACTGCCCGACGTCTCCGATCATCATCATAGGAACAAAACTCGATCTCCGAGAGGACCCTAACACCCGGGAGAAGCTTTCAATGAGGAACCTTCAGCCCATCAATTATGCTCAGGTTGGTCGATTGGCTTCATGACTTTCTCTCGTAAAAATAGTATTTGTTTTAATTAAACAAAAAGTATAAATTTACCAGTTCTAATTTTAAACAAGCTTCTTCCGTCGCCAACGTCCAGTTGTCTCTCGCTAACAGAGACTTTGACTGTCTAATTGCCAAGCTTTCCTTTGTCAGTGATTAGTATGGTGGGTTAAAATCTTACTGGACACCGGAATGAACAAATTTTAGCAATAAAAGATGACTAGTGATGATTGAAAGATGAAGCGACCTTTATGAAATAATTCATCTTTGTGAGAGGGTGTAAGTTAATGTTGACTAAGTAACTTTAGCATAATGAAGCAAAAAGAGTGATTTCAAGGGATAATAGAGCAGTGGACAATGATGAAAACCAAAACACAGTTTGATGTGTGTTTTCTCTGTGGCCTTACCTGTACATATTTATTCAACAATTTCTCGTCCATACAAAAAAGAGTAAATTTCAAAATTTTATATCTCAACGATGAATATTACAAAGATTGGAGATACAACAATGTGTTTCTGGGGTTTTTCCTTTTTACTTAAAATTGGCATTTTCGATGTCCCAAAGTTGGTAACATCTTAAAGAAGGGTTGTAATAATAGGAGCACCCCCCCCCCATAAAAATAACAATTAAAAAGATTTAAAATTACTATAAAGATTGGAGATGCAACAATGTGTTTCTGGGGTTTTTTCTTTCACTTTAAATTTGCACTTTCCATGCCTCAGACTTGGTTACATCTTAAGGAAGAGTTGTAACAATAGGAGCAACCCCCCCCCCCCTCTCAAACAAAACTTACAATTAAAAAAGGTTTAAAATTACTATAAAGATTGGAGATACAACAATGTGTTTCTGGGTTTTTCCTTTTCACTTTAAATGTCTCAGACTTGGTTATATCTAAAACAAGGGTTGTTACAATAGGAGCAAGAACTCCCCCCAATTTCTTTTTAACAAGTTTTTATGTTTTCCATTCCTCTCTCAGGGATTGCAAATGGCGAAAGATGTCAGTGCAGTGAAATATCTGGAATGCTCGGCTTTAACGCAAAAAGGGCTCAAGAACGTCTTCGAGGAGGCCATCCGAGTGGTTCTCTATCCACCTAAGAACGCCAAGAAGAAGAGGAGGGCTTGCAGTCTGCTATGAACGAGATATAAACAAACTTTTTCCAGCAAGCCTGTCCTGTGCTAAGGCCAGTTGTGAACTATTTTACCCATGTACGGAAACAGCGAGACTGCTGTCATAGATGCTGGGTACAGACTTTTACATCGTTATATGAAAAAAAATGACTTTTGTATAGTCTGTAAAATGCATTAAGAGGGTATTAATTTGCATGGACATTGCTTCTGATAGCAGAAAGGTACTAATTAATAATTTAACTAATAATGTGTAAAGTCAATTGTACTAATTTTGAAAATCTTCACTTATTTCAACGTCCGTAGATTCATGACTTTATTCACACATGTATCACTGGCTTCAAACTCTCCCCGATTCGGTATGCTTTTATACTTGCCCATAAAATCCGCCCACACTGAAATTAAGGATTACTTCTCTTCGCTCGCTTTAAAAGCCCAAAACAGGAAGTAGATCAGACTAATCAAAACTGCCGCAATGTTGCATTTCTTATCTCCTCTCCGGGCGGGCCACGTATCAAACTTTGGTAATGGGAGGTAACTACTGGGGTCAAGGTTCAGTCCCTCAATTTGTGGTATCATTTATACCACAATACATTTTACAACTGTACAGTTTGCAATTTATAGTAAAGTCTCATGTGAAGGTATTTTTAACTTGTCAGCAGAAAGCAGAGATGTTTGATTGGATAAATCAAATTCAAAGTCCGAGATATGTGATTGGATGTATGAACTTTGTAAGGAGATCTATGGTTGGCTGAATCAAGTTTAGTATGTAAAAAATTTCATTGGTGAAATCATTTTGGTAATGGTGTATTGTAAATCAGTTCCATATATTGAGTGGTCGAACCAGTTTCAAAGGGAAATAATTATCTGGTTGCAAATGAATTTTGATTCAATGTTACCAATTTTTTCTGTGACATATCCAGCCAAACTGGCAGCCAAATTTGGTGAAAAAAGTGCCAAATACAAATTTCTTTATTTATGACAATTGAACCTGTATGTGGGTATGAATTGTTTGGTTCCCAAGTTTGTTGCAATTGAATTACCTTAGCTGAATAATAGGGAGTGAAAGTTGAAATATTTGCCAATTGTTTTTACTGATGCGTAGGACCTACGTATATGCAGCCTTGTGTCAGACTGAAGAGCATGAAATGGTTTGGACAAGGAAATTTGAAAAGATTTCAAATTTGTCATCTTGGGGGTTTAAAACGGCAAACTGGGCAACCCTGATTTGCTTGGAATCAGTAATATATATCCTATTGAAAATAAACAGTACTGAATATATATTGTCATATATGTTACAAGAGGTTGTCCAAGGTGTAATGTTAACCAAATGGACTATGCAAGTGGAAGGAGTTGATGTTTGAAAAGAGATATTTTTTGCCCTCAAATAACACAGATTGCCATTTATTTTTAACCCCATTGCTTTCACCAAAGAGGCGTACGTGTGTGTGTGTTTAGCATGCAAAAGTTAACTTCAAGTTAAACCCAATTATTCCTTTCAACAGATGAATAAATCTTGATGAATAAATTATTAATAGTAGCTCGCATCTCAAACTTAACTGCCGGTAATCTGTAATAATTTAGTTTATATTTGGTTCTCCTAAGTTTGGTTTCATAGTGGAACTGGGCCTTGTAAATGATTCTGCATCATTTAAAGGTGTGGATGTTGGGTGTGGCCGGAGGGCTTCTTTGGAGTTTTGCTGATAATTTGACCCAATAGCCTTGCAAGATCAGGGCAAATTTAATGCAAAAGTCACTTTAAATATCATTTATTTATGAATTATTTTTCCTTTAATTTCTAAACAAATCTCCCCAAATTGTTTTCTTCTAAGGTCCATAAGGAGCAACATGACATAAACAAATGCTGAGTCTGATCCAGCAACTTCAATGTGAAGTTGGAGTTTTTTGGGATTTTTAAAAATTGACGGATAGAACAAGGTCTGCACAGAATCTGTGCTCTGTTTAAGTGCCTGGTTGATCAATGAATAATGAACAAGTAAAATATTTAGCATCGTATTCGTGTTATCTCCTGCTCTAAGTCTATGTTAAAGATGGTGTCACCTCGCAGTCAAAGTTCTTTTTGATTTCAAGTTTGATGCGATTCTAACTGCCACTTGGCATTTACAACATGTTGAACAAGGTAGATGTACTTTCCAACCCTCAGTCCCATTTTCATGACATAAAGTTTAACCTGCTAATTTCTTGACAGTTGTAATGCTGGTGAGAGAGCTCATCAATGTTTAATATCCTGGAGACAAGAACCTGAAATGTCTCGTAAGGCCTTCAGAACAAGAAAGTCGGAAGGAGGGTTGAGTTTGTTCCTCAATTTTGGAGCTCAAACCAATATTTAAGATATGTATGGAATGTTTGATGTGAAAACAAAGAGACTGATTTGCTGATATTGTTTTAATTTAGACAGTATAGTATACAAACAATAGAGGGCCTCAGATATCGTTCCTAGCAGGATCATCTTCTTCAGGGATGGACTGATTGGATGATGTTACATCATTTGTGAGTAAGACTGTCAATGCATTTGTACTCACGTTTTTATAGATGAACTCAAAAACTCAAAAGTTTATCATTCTTAGAACTCTTTTGTATTGTATGTAAGAACATCAGTTTGAAAGAAGTTAAAGGATTTAGTGCACTTTTTAGTTAGAAAATTAGGTTTGTATTTTTACTTAACTCCTCTCTTTACCTGTCTTCACCTTACTTATGCACACTTTCATCAGCTATATACCTGACCTGCCAACTGGTATTACGTAAATCCCCAAACCAGTATCAGTTCTGGGGAACCTGTGTCTTCTTTTCTTTCCGGGTGTTCGTTCTTGGCTGTATCGTCTAGCAGAATAACAATGCAGTAGTGCTAGACAGATTATGTGTTTTCTTGGAGATTCAGAGAGGGATCGATAGTTATAGTGTACTTCATGATGTTAATACCAATTAGAGATCTGGAGTATGGAGCTACAGTTTATATTCTGTGTTAGGGCTGTTCTTAATCTATTTGCTATAGGACATAAAACAAGATTGAAGTCCAGAGATTTTACCAGTGTGTGGTTACACACTGTAGCATTTAAAGGATCCTTGCTAGTTTGGGAAACCTGTCAGTGTAAACTGTTAAAGGATATCAGTAACAATTCAAAAATCCTTTTTGTTTATATCTTACATTGCAAACTCAACTGCACTTATAAATCTCTGAATCATGCATGAGTGTTTGTAAAACCACATGGTCCAGTTTTACATCTCAAGGTCCATAGACTTCAATCTCTCTTAGGTACCACACTGTGATAACCGAAGTCCCAATCAAACGAATGGGTAACTATGACCAAATTTGGAAATAGCAAATAAATTTGGAAGAATGGCACTCGAACCAGTAAACTCAGGATTAACAAGTGTTCTGCTCTATCCAGCCGTTCAATCAGTAGTGCTACCCAGAAGACACAATATCTTTTCCATGGTTTAACAAGGGATCACTCACTCTTTTCATTTTATACATCCCAAAACCTGGGAGATATTTCAAGAAAATTGTGAAGAAAAGCCAAAAAATGGAATTTATACACGAACCAGTGTTAAAACATGAATAAAAGTTGTGCAACTGTTAATATTTGTTTAAGTTTTGTTAAGTTTTGGAAAATAAGTTTTACCATTCATGTTAACAAACAGATTCTTATTAATGTCAAAATAGACAGTTGACATGTCCCGGTGAGGACCAGTCATGCTTTGGTAGTGACACCGAAAGAAGGATCAAAGGTTAGATTGTTAGTTACCAGTTGTATATTGTCTAGCACATTTGCCGGAAATACAAACGCAAATACATTTAAATTATATTTAAAGGTAAAGACAAAGAAATAGTTGTCATGTTTAAAAGATCAAACTAGACAAACATTTACAAGTTGTATTTTCATATCTTTCTCTCCTTTTTGAATATTTTTTTTTAGTTCTTTTGCTCCTTGTCTTGGCTTTTTAATGCCACTAAGATCAGTCTTTATCTATGATTTATTTTTTACAATCTTTTGTAAATCAGTGTGAAGTGTCAATTTGTCCCAAATCCAATGAATGCTTTTTTTTTTCCTTTTTTTCATTTCTTCAGCTGCCAGTTATTCTCGGTGCAATTTACCACTTTGTAAATAGAAATGCCATGTCTTTATTAAGATAACATATGAATTTGAAGATTAGCTTGAACAGTCGTTTAGGGGGGTTATATACCACAGAGAGATGGCTGTATGTTTACCGTAGGGTCGGGAAGGGGAGGGGGAGGGGCATGAGACTATAGGTGTGGGCTACTGTAACCTGTTTCATTCTTCATACACCAGCACCTACTACTGTAACAGTGCTGTATTGGTGTTGTCATTGCATAATAATGCTGCTTTAGGTCTACTGCTACTGTTATTAACTAAACTGAGTGAAAACTAGTAAGTCACCATTTCTGTCAGATGGCTTTACAAAACTTTGTATTTTTTGGGGGTGGAGGTGGGGGAGGTGAGGGGTGGAAACTAAATATGCATAATTAGAATAGAGGATTTATGTCTAACTGAACTACTTTGCTGTAGTCCAGAGAGCTCTGCCTATGGGGGTATGAGGGGGGGGGGAGTGATGCAGATGAGGGGTGGAAATTAAATATACATAATTAGAATAGAGGATTTATGTCTAAGTGAAATACTTTGCTGTAGTCCAGAGAGCTCTGCCTATGGGGGTATGAGGGGGGGGGGAGGGTGGTGTGATGCAGAACCTGTGAAATGGTAGTCCAGTGTGGACTACCGATTGGAGTACAAAAGGGACACAGACCAGATCATAGCCATGAAAGGCTTTGATCTGGCTGATGGAAAGGCTTGAAGCTTAGAACCTGCTACTGTACCTATGGGGGTACAGTGGGGGTGCAGAGCAGATGTACTATGTAAATGAATTGTTTTAATTCTTCCCTTATTGATGTGGCTTGTTCATACAGGTGAAGAATAAAAAGTCACTTTAGGAACACTATACAGTGCCCACCTAATTGGGTTTATTGCCCATCAGTGTATTTTTTAGTATAAATTTCCTATTTTTTGTGTGCATGTTTTTGTGTGTGTTTACATTTTTAAGAGGGTAATTCTGATGATTTTTTGGGATTGTAACTTTGTATGAAAAGTTCTTCAAGCAGATGTCATGCATGGAAATAAGAAACTGGCAAATATTTTCTTCCCTTCTTCTTCTTCTTCTTCTTCAAATAAACATTCATTCTTTTCTTCTGATATCATGTCTCTTCTTTTTTTTAGTGGAAAAAGGTCTCTTATAAAAAGAAAGAAATGAAAAAACAAAATACAATCACAGGAAAAGCCGAGTAAACAATTGTGTCGGTTTGTTATTTATTTTGTCGATGTGGTTGTCAATATAATAAGCTGTTCCATGGATTCTTTGCAATCTGTAATAACTTCAACCAACTTGGAATTACATGGCGGCAGGACCCATGGTGGGGTGGGGGGGGGGGAGAGGGTGCCAGAAAAGTTGGCTGATGACTGATAAGGTGGTGCCTTAGGGGAGGGCTCTAATGAGGGCTGACCCCTCCCCTTTGAGAAATGATCTTATTCATTTTAACTACATTTGTGTCGTACAAGTTTAATGCTAACTGTGTATATGGCTTTGTATGCATGTTTTATGAAATTCAAGCCATTCGGGAATAAAGTCTGAAAACACATCATGCACACCCCTTCTCCCCACGTGGCTACAGCCTTGCCAGGGGGTACTTCCTCCATATTAGCATGTTTGTTTTTCCGAAAACAGCCGTAACGAGTATAAATAAAACTAGTCTTTCCGTGTGGGTAGGGGGGAAGGTGCTGATTGATTCTGGGTGTGAGGAATTGACCCCCCCCTAGAAGTATACGTTGTTTCGCCCCTGCTCGTCAACCCCCAGAACACTGATACTGCTCTGAGATCTTTCCCAACGTCTCGTATCTGTCAGTTGATTTATAGGATTACAAATTTAAGGTTATGCAGGGTATGACATGAACATCAAAAGATTTTTTTGTCTCCAAACAAATTATTGAAAGTTGGCTGATCCGTACATATAACTATAGTCTATATTTCAATTTCCATATGAGTGGAGTTCAGGAGGAGATTCAAATATATAGAAACCAATGGAGCTCTCTAGCTACGCCGAACTCAACAGAGGGCCCTGTCCTATATGTCCTCTATATTTCAGCGAAACTTGACAAGTTGTAGGTCTATGACTGCTGGAGCGAAATTGTGAAACCTCACATAAGGATTATTAAAGAATACATTGAAGTGGAAAAGAAAATCCGTCTGTATATCTTTGAGTTATTCAAAATCCTACGGTAGTATTAATGTTTTCCGAAATATACTCACCTTGTCCCATTTCTTCTCTGTGATCTGGTAATAACTTTTAGGTTGGTTTGAAGAAATGTAAAATAGGCTAAATTAAAAATAAATGTAAATTTCAAATACCTTCATAATATTCAAGCTGGCTGCGCTATAATGTTAAGTTCCAAAGTAATATTCTTATACCAGGTACGCGCTGCGTCGAGGTGAATAGTTTGGAACGTCCGAATATTTTCAAATATTAAAATGTAATTTAGACTAATTGCTTAACGCTAAATTAGATCTTCAAGTTACATCAAGAAATTCAGTTATATAATGATGCATCACTTGTTTTCATACTCGTTTTAACAGCAAGTGTGTATCACTAAACACATTCACTAAACCTATAGTGCATGTAAGCAATGACAGCTTCCTGCATGATCACAGTCCATGACATTATATGGGCCTGTACCCATATGTGTCCCCCACCCAAGGGCGGCGGAAGCACTTTTAATGGGGGGGGTGCACCGACATCAAAGGGCACTTTGCAGAAATTCCCTTGGACTGATGCAGCCTTATATTTAGTACCCTTTATAACTCTTATTGTATTATCTTATTTGCGTATACACATCACTCCATCAACGCCCCCATCCCCCCCTCCCTCAAGGAAAATATGCATACTAGCACTGCAATATCCAATGTGCAAATTGGGAAACAAGGAACAAGTTTTCTTTTGAGACAAAATGAGGTGAAATCATACTAGTTGCTAATGTAGGAATGTTCCGAATTAGAGTTTATTTCTTGTCAATATCTTAACAAATTTTTCCATTTGAAATAGCTTTGAGTTTGACCCACAGAAATTCATTAAAAGTCAGGGGCGAAGCCAGGATTTGCAAAGTTGTATGCACGACTATCTGAGCGGAGCGCCACCATCGGTTGGCGCGGAGCGTAGAAGAAAATTTTTGGTTTTACAAACCCCTCAGATGGCTGGAAACGGCCCTTCCCGAGTGTTCATTCTGGTTCCCTGGCCTCTTGCTAACTTGAGACACCTTAATTTTTATGTAGAAAAAGGGCACATTTTTAACCTGAGGAAAAGTGGGGGGGCACGTGCCCCATGTGCCCCCCGGTTCCGCCGCCCTTGCCCCACCCCATTTTATAAAAAGAAACAATTTTATCGCATCATACTTTTTTCTACTTTTATAAATTAATTCGTTCCGTTCTGAAACTCGGGAATGTTGAGACAACAATTTTATCTATTTGACATAATTGCTGTTCGACGTCACCTAAAACTAGACATATTTGTTTATTTTTTTTGTAATGTCACTAATACGTCATCACCCCCCCCCCCCTCCGTATATATGGTCATGCAGATTCGATTTGATTACTCATGAGTATTCACTTCTCCTTCAGTAAGAATAATTCATATTTATATGAAATAAATTAGTAAAGAAATATTACCCCCCCTTTTTTGTTTGTTTGTTTGTTTAAAAGACATTTGATTGAGATGGAGAAATAGGAGGGAAAATAGATCAAAGGTAGAACACCTGAGAACACTTAAGGAAAGTCAGTGTGCCAAAGGTCATGATACTTACAAACTCAATTCATCTTTGTTGTCTTCTGTATTTGCTCGATGACATACAATTCATGAAAACTTATAAACATTTACTTTGAAGTTTTTGAACCGTAATTTCAACTTTCTCTTTTCGTCGACTACTTAAGACCATGCACCTTAGCTCCTTCTTGAGCTAACCTTTCTGCGACTGCCAGGCCGATAAACCGATGAACAATAACTTAAACTTCCTAAATTGTATTTTTTAACCACCAAAATATTAACAACAAAAAATGGTGATAGTATAAGTGGTATGAGACCATGGTTTCAGATATACAAATGAAAAATCAATAAAAAAATCAATAATTGTCGATGAACTGTTCTGATTTCTATTGCATGATGAATATCCATTGAATTTATTACACCTTACATCACAGTTAGGCTTTGTAAAGTTATATCCTACATTTCCATGAGCAAAACAATACACTTCATACTCATACCATAACATTTCCTATGGATATTTCCGAGCGAGGGTGGGGTAAACACTTCAAAGAAGTAGGTTTGGACATTTCGTGATATTATATTTCAGTACGGATCAAATTAAAAAAAAAACAAATAACATAACATTATATAGCTATACAATATTCCTTTTCAGGATAAATTAAAAACAAGTTTCGATTGATTTTTTAACACACCCGAAATGATAAGCATGAACTATATAAACACCTATAGGTTTAATGTAAGCATAAGTAACGGTGTGGCCCGTTGGTCTAGAGGTATGATTCTCGCTTCGGGTGCGAGAGGTCCCGGGTTCGATTCCCGGACAGGCCCTAACCTTTTATCGTTGAAGGTGTTGTGAAGCTCCTGGCTGGCATAATATCCCATCTGATTTGTTGAACTTTTAAGAATTTCTTCCCTGCATTGTCTTTGAGCAGACATACTAAATTTAACTGGGGTTAAAGCAAATCCAAGCGCACGAAGTCAATATAATCTACTTATCACATATTCAAGTCATTTTTTATTTTGGCTATTCATAAACTCAGATGTACCTGCACAGAGAAAAAAAATATAATCGCTGCGAACGAGAATATTAACACTCAATCAGGGGTCAATGTTAACTTTTGAAATGGACAGGGCCTTATTTAATATAGCCAACTACCTGGTAGTGGTGGCGCTGTGTGTTTGGGAGGGGGGGGGGAGGTCAGTCGGGGGTGGGGGTTAGAAAGCTGGTTGCAACAGTGGGGTTTTGTGTGTATCGAGGGGGGGGGGATGGAATTCTCAGGGAGAGTCAGTGGGTGTCATATCCGGGCGCCTAGTGGTGCCAAATAGAAAAACAAATTGTCATTCAAGCCCAAACCATTGTAAGGTTTGAATGAATTTTGATCGAATTATATTGCTGCATCGCTCCTTCCCAAGGAACTGCTCCCGCCCCCCCCCCCTACCAGCCACAGGCAACCGATAGTTAAGTGTTTTGAGACGGTTAACCGGTTTGTGAATACCAAAGTGTGCTCAGTGCCCCAGTCTAGATTTTGCTGCTGACGACCATGGTTACGAGTGACACTCATTTGACTTGCTGGAAGGTTAATTATATAACCGACGCTTCGGTTTCAATTACCAGTTACTAATAACCGTTCTTGATTCGCAAAGATTAAAGGTGGCAGGTCTATATAATGATGGTGCACTGTATATATATATATATATATATATATATATATATATATAAACAATCATTTTAATTTTAATAAATGATAATACTGCGGTTACAAACTATTATTAGAGATACTCTGTATGAACACGGCTAATGAAAGAACTTCTTAGATATTTAACCAGAAAGCTTTCATGTAACACTTATAAAGTACATCAAAGCCATAGGCGAAATTAAGAACAAAGTCTCCCGTCTGACCGAGTTCTTATGGAATTGATGTGATTATAGGGAAGCAAGTGGGTTCGGCATAGCGCCCCCAGTAACGTAAAGCGTTTCACCCGTCATGAACGAAGCGTCATCAGATAACAGAAAGGCCACAACAGACGCACATTCAGAGGGACTACCAACCCTGGAAAAAAAGAGGAAGACAAGAAAAGAAGAGTCAACATTTTAGTTCTTTTCAGGCGCTTAGCCAGGAATTTGCCAAGGGAGGGGCGAAAATGTAGAAAAATTTTCAGAGACGTAGATACGGCATTGCATACTATCTAAGCGTAGCGCCACCATGATTGGCGCGAAGCGTACAAGAAAATTTTGGCTGAAAATGCTTCCCAGATCGCTGGAAATGGCACTTCCCAGGCCTTGTAAGTTGCATCTTAGCATTTTCTCTTTTGAAATTACTAGCGATATCATAAAAACATTAATTTTTTTTAAATAGGCTCAAGGGGGGGGCGGCTGCCCCCTTCGCCCCCCCCCCTTTGGCTACGCGCCTGGTTCTTTTCAAGAGTCTGTCGTATTAGTGTGACTTTTCTCTCCGAGTTTCTATTTCGGTCTGCTTATTTGTCTGTTCGAAATGAATGAGCGAACGATGAACGCATATCTGTTTATTGACATCATTCTTTGAACTTTCGATTGACAGTGAGGGAAAATCATACAAAGTGGGGGAAAACGGTTAGCTATAAGTACTTCTAAACGGCTAAGAAACTAACGGAAACTCATTGTAAACTACATCCACGGGATGATCGTTAATGATACTCATGGCTTGGGCTTGCGCGCCTAATTCCCTTTTCGAGAGAAATAAGTGGCAGGCGTCTCTCATCTGACGGACGAGAGTGTAACTCAACATAAATGATCACTTTCTCAAACACAGAGTGGTGATCATTGCGCCCGTTCTTATGGAAGCGTTTAAGTTGTTGTCATCATATTAAGATCATTTTGTAAATATAGTAGCCATTTTCAAGTGATAAAGTGATGCATTGTGTTGTGAATGTATTAAAAAATTTCAAGAAAATGACAAATTCCTTGAATCTAATAAGCGAGGGAGTCCAACATTTTACTGCAGTATAGATGGCAAAATTATTATTCAAAAAATATCATTAATTTAAATAATTTGCATGCAAAATAATAAATTGACCACTTAGTATATTTCAGAAGTTCAAGATTTTGCAACCGAACGATTAATTCCGCTCCGAAGGTCAATATTTGAAATAATTTTTATAGAAAAATGATACAAACCGATCATTTAATAAATCTCGTGAAATCAACGTGTTGCGTCAAAATCATTAATTACCCTTGCATTAGAATATCATCATTTTTTCGATACAGGAAAATGATGAATAGCAGCAAAGTTGTAAAAAAAAATTAAAAACAATATTAACATTTTGACGGCACCTCAAGTTAGCGTTGCCATACATAGCTCGTTATCACTGCAGCATGCTACTCACGATGGTGAACGAAGTTGTTCGGTCGCCATTGGCATCAAAGATAACCAATCCCAAGATCCCAATTCATAAACTATAGCGTATTCTTCAATCTTTCGTTTTGAAATAACTCACTTTCTTGCAGCGAATAAGGTTACGGACAAATAATTTGATAGAATTTTTCTAACCAAAAACCAAATTCCATAATCATTCTGATCTGAAAGGAATATATACATATCAGTTAATTCAACAGAACTAATTACCTTTTCATCATAAACGATTCTTTGATTAATGAGAGAGACACCTTTTCACCAGACTGGGAATTGTAGCTCTTTTGATGGAAAAAGGAAAAAAGAGGAAGAGATATACATACACAGGTTAATGCTTGCTAATGCGAGTGATATAAACAACATTATACAGGTGGGGGGGGGGGGTAGGAAGCTTCCAGTGGGAGGGGGCACAACATCAGAGGGGCACTTTCTCATTCCACAACCACTACTCGTTATGCTATAAACCGATACACACCGGCCATATCACTTAAATATACATGATGTGTTAGAATATGCTATCAATACTATTTATTAAAATTGTTTATTGTTAACCGTGCTACAAAAAGATACCTGATATGGGATGCCGTTTATAAATAGCATGTACAGATTAAAAATAAATAATTAAAATAAAATATTAAAATTAACAGAGGCTTAAGATATCCAAAAGACAGTTCTTCATCAAAGGGGAACATTTTATTTGCCAGTAGGGCACATTTGTTATTTTGGAAAATAAGTGGGGGAGGGGGGGCACGTTCCCCCAGTGCCCACCCGGCTCCAACCCCCTGAAAATATACATATGTAAAACTTATCATATTCGTTAACTTGTGTGAAATGTGTGATTGTTTAT